>NW_005054554.1:550870-552371 GCF_000277835.1 Geospiza fortis | reverse complement strand
TACGGGCTGGGGATGGTGTGGCTGGACAGTGCCCAGGCAGAAGGGGACCTGAGGGTGCTGGTCAACAGCCGACTGAACATGAGCCAGCAGTGTGCTTTGGTGGGGCCAGCACTGTGCCCTGGTGGCCAAGAAGGCCAATGGCACCCTGGCCTGTATCAGGAATGGTGTGGCCAGCAGGAGCAGGGAGGTCATTCTTCCCCCATACTCAGCACTGGTGACGCTGTACCTTGGGTACTGTGTCCAGTTCTGGGCTCTCAGTTTAGGAAGGATGTTGAGACACTCGAGCGCATCCAGAGGAGGGCAACAAGGCTGGTGAGGGGCTTGGAACACAAGCCGTATGACAAATGACTGAGGGAGCTGGGGTTGTTTAGCCTGGAGAAAAGGAGACTCAGAGGTGACCTTATCACTCTTCACAGCTTCCTGAAGGGTAGTTGTTGTCAGGTAGGGGTTGGTCTCTTTATCCAGGCAGCAACTGACAGAACCAGAGGACACAGACTCAAGATGCGTCAAGGGAAATATAGGTTGGATATTAGGATAAATATTTGGATAAAAGGTTTTTTTACAGGAAGGGTGATAAAGTACTGGAATGGTCTGCCTGGAGAGGTGGTGGAGTCACCATCCCTGGATGTTTAAAAAAAGACTGGATGTGGTGCTTGGTGCCATGGTTTAGTTTAGGTATTAGGGCCGGGTTGGACTTGATGATCTTAAACGTCTCTTCCAACCTAGGGATTCTGTGTGTGTGATTGTCTGTGAAAATACTGGGGTTTTTTTCCTCCTGCTTCTTCTGAAATACTGAGCTCTCCCTTTGTAGGGTAGAGAGAGATAGACTTCAAAGCCAAGGCAGCAGGGGATCACCATAGTACTCTCAGGATTGTGAAGCCTATATTCCTCTATGGATCTGATCCCAGAGAAGCCAAGTCTTGTTCTGTACTGCAGTACACCTGTACATATGACTCAATATGGGCATGAAGGCAGAAGCATTTCAGAGCACCCTGATATCCATTTGAAAACAGTTTTCAAACATAGATGTCACTATTTCACTGTGCTCGTTGTCTGTTTGTTGCTGTGTAGTGCTGGCTTTGCTTACCAATATATACTTGCTGTTTCACTCAGACTTCTAAATGGAAGACTCTGCTGCTACCTGGCCAGGTTCAAATTTGTCTTTTAGGTGCCTGGAATAAATGCAGATTTCCAAATTCAACATGTAATTCCCTAGTGTTTAACATCTCAACTAGTTAAAATCCAGAATACATGCAGCTTCTCTGGAAGTTGCCTTTACACTGGCAACCAGATATTTACTTAGAACTTAAAAACTGCTCGGTGTCAGGAAGTGACTAGAGGAAAAGCTTTTGTTTCTCAACAGATCTGCTCACTGGATTCTGGAGGACAGGATAAACAAGCATTAACCACCTTTTCCTCCTGTTACCCTTAGAGTTCACTCATCTAAAAGGAATACACTGAGTCTTCTTTTTGTATAGTTTTCATGAAGTTGCTTACTGAA
>NW_005054554.1:506240-550800 GCF_000277835.1 Geospiza fortis | reverse complement strand
ACAGGAATGAGCTCATCTTGACTTTCAAATCCCGTGCTAAATTTGGGCTTGTCATGAAGTACTTCATTTTAATTTGAACATACTGATATGAAAGTTCCAGAAGAATAATAAATGCAGAATGCCCAAAAGACCTGCCTAAGAGACATCAGTATATCCGTTAAAAAAAGAGAAAGTTTTTGTTTTAATATGAAGGTGGAGAATACAAATTGGAGTGTCTTAGTTACAACTGACACATTTCAGCTATGAATGCTTTTACCAGCCACGGATGCCAGGTGTGCTTCTTTGTGACATGTTGGAACCGCACAAGTTGTCTTGGTGTACTTCTCAGGTTCCTTCTGCTGTAGTCAGTCTGTCATCCTGGCAATTGTGAACTCATGGTGTCCTTTTTTCCCACCAACAGAGTTTGGCACACATGTCACTGGGAGTGGTGTGAGAGGAGCATATGGTATTGCTGCAAATGAGGAGGGATTCCTTGTGGAAGCATGAGTGCTGGAAGTTTTACGTCACCTGGAAGCTTTTTTGTTCTTGACAATTGTTATTTTTTTGCTTTATTGAAATGGACATGTCTGTCCATAAGCAGGCATCTTGCCACTGCAACAGATGGGCAGGAACAGAAGTAGCCAGGAGAATAGATCTGTATACCTCTCAAATGTGTAATGGCCTGACTGTCAGAAAGCTGTCACTGTAGTTCTTCATAGGGAACTTCCTTGGTATATGGCTAAAAGTGAGATAGTCTGTTATTACTCAGTTACTTAAAAAACCCCAAACTATCAAATGTAATGTGCTGTGTTTCCCTCTCTGATGAATAGGGAGCAGAAGGCCCCAGATAACAAAAAAAATCTTCAGGTTTCTCTGTTTATGTGAAGAAAAGATTCTAAGAACAACAGGCTTGAAACCTCTCTGTGTGTGTGCTAATATGTGGTAAACACTAGTTGGTAGTCCTGTGTTCCATGAAGTGTTTACAACCGGGAAGCAGGCGATGGGCAACTGGTGCTTGGGCAATCAAGCAGCTGGAACACAGCTAACACAGAGAATGGATATTACAGTGTCTATAGTAGTCTGTTTTCATCATTAGTGTTATATATTTTAGTAAAATAATAAATAAAAATAAATAATAAAAATAAAAAATAAAAGAACTATTTTTTAGAAACTTTCCTCCTATAGATCTAATGAAAACTACTGACTCTTCAGAAGCAAAAGCTGTCACGGAAAGAAATAACACAGACAGCTCAGGTGTTAGATGTTGTGTTTGGCAGCACATTAACCAGCTGGGAGCTGGATGTTAGCAGCTGCATGTTCCATTTCTTGCCTTTGTGAGGGTGTTCTCTAAGGGCTGAGAACAAAGGACACAACCCTAGGAAGCCTACCTCTTAATTCTGTTACCCACGGAACACCTTGTAATACTTACACTTTCAGGTAATGAGAAAATCAGTATTTTCAAAACAGAAATTGATCCAATGAGGAATGTAAAATAGGATCTTTCCTCAGAACTGCTGGTTTATGGGACTGGTCAGAGCTACGTGTGGAACATTAGAGAACATTAAACTGAGCAATTAATAATATTCAATTATAACAAAATAGAACATTCTTTTGTGTTATAGGGGAATAGGAGGTTGTTTGTAAGTCTTGGCTTTCGACTTCCATGCACATCTAGAGGAAGTTATGACCTTCACTCAAGCAGACACCTGCAAGGTGTTATTAAATAGGGCCATTCAGGAATGAACAGTAATGCAGCTTTAGCAGTGTGCAGCACTGCAGAACCCAGCTGCACAAGGGTTTGTTTCTGGGACAGACTGAACAGAACCCCATGCTGCTGTGATTGTAGTTACCCCTGGAAGGCTTGCCTTGCTCACCTTCAGGAAAACTTAGACAGCATGGTAGAGATGCCACTGCCCACAGCCCCAAAATTGGGTATTATATAATTCACTTGCCCTTGAAATGGAGGCATCAGAGTTGTGTATGTGTGAGCCCTGCAAATTGATAAGCATTGATGCTGAAGCCTAGCCAAACATGTTCTCTGGCACAGCCTAATGTTCAGGCTGGAGATGCTTTTCCAAATCCTAAATTGCTCCTGGGAAGGGTTTCCTAGTTTTGAATCTAATCTCCTTTTTCTTTCTTTACAGATAAGCTAAGAAATGTGCAGGATCCAAATTGCAGTCACTTGCTAAGTTTGGGCTTTTTTCCCATATATCCCAGTATATACCTCTTCATTTCCAGTAGTGCTCAGAAGACCACTCAGTAGACTCAGAAAATAATGGCACCGTACTGTCCCAGATGTGAATAAAAACTTAAAATTATAATTTTCAACCTTGAGAACTAGTTTTCTGAAAACCTGATCTGTAGTGAAGAGCTAGTGAAAACAATGTTATCAAGATTACCTGAATTCCTGCAGGGCAGCAGTGCCATTAATTATATGCTTAAGGTTAAATGCATTTCTGGGCCTAAGAAAGTAAGTGGTTTGAAAATAAAGAGTTACAATTAATTCTGCATTTTAAAGGTAAACTCAAAACATGTCCACATTCTTTTGTGTTCTTTATATTGCTGTTACATAGCTGTTTAAAAATTGAAAGCAAAAGCAGATTGCATTTTGCCTGGGATTGAAAAGCACTTAGATATAAGACAAGCTTGTTACTGAAAGAAAGACTAAATACTCAAATATGGGTTTTAAAGGAGAGAATAAAGTAGCTTCTAAAGAAGGAATATAAGCTATATGACTGCTAGAAAGATTGAATAATGCAGGCAAAAAATTTCTTTTCTGACCATCTCCAGAAAAATGCACTTGAAAACAGATAGGACCAGGATATCATTTTATTACTTCTTGATCATCTTTCCTGTCTCTCTCTGAGTTGTTGTTTTTGTTTGTTTGTTTGGTTTGGTTTGGTTTTTTTATGTAGAACAATGCATCTGAGCTAACATTGAAGCATAACTTAAGGAATTTTAGAGGGATAGCTGTATTTTAGGCCTAGGTTTTAAAAAAGAGAAAGGAGTGCTTCTAGTCAAGGAATATTTTAAAACTTATATCACTCTGCCTATGGGATAACTTGGCTGAACTCAGATTCAAAGCTGCAGATTTGCACAAATATTAAGTCATCTCAGAAACTATGCATTTATTTATTATAATTACCTGAAACTAGAAAGATAAACAGTTTTGTTAAATGTGGGCCATGGCAGGTCAGGATTGCAGAAAACTTAATTTATTCAGCTAAAAAGCAAGGACTAGCCACTTAAAATTCCATGTGATTAAGGTGACTCATTCTTGGCAGTAACATACTACACCAGAATGGAAAATCATCTTGATTTGTAATACTAAACAGAAGCTCATATATACCATAATAAGATGAGAATGAGTATATGAGAAGAACTTGTGTGTATTGGTTCAAGTGAATTGAAAATTTGGACACATGTTTTTGCTTGCTCTGAAATGATCTGGGAAAAGTTCAGAAACACTTGCTATGCTGTATCATAAACCAAACTGTATTTTTGCATCACAAAATAGTGTTCTTGCATGTGCCTTTTTATGCAATGTCATTCCATCATGGTGTGTTTTGATCTAAGTGAAGTGTTGCACAACTTCACAAATGGAGCTGTGATCTAAGAAGAAGACACAACTCCATGAAATTAATTTTACTGGACAAGTACCTTCTTGGTCATATATGCTAACAGATGAGTTCATAGTGTGGGGGAGTAATGGAGTTTTTCCTATAAGTGGTGGAATCCTTAAAAGTGAGATTCTTCCTTCTTTTTGTTTTTGTCTCTATGCAAACACCTCACCTACACACCTACAGCTTTGAATATATTTTTAAAGTAACTTGTGAAGTGATTTTGTTTTGTTTTAATATAAGATTTACTGTATTCAGAGTGGAAGAGAATAAAATTAAAAATGTGCAGAGCCAGACCTCTTCACTTTTATGCTGAAAACAGCCTTTATTTAGACAGAATTTTTAAATAGTAATGGTGCCAAGACTTGCTGACTCTTTTGCTACAGTTCACTATGGATCATGGAATTATTTTCACAAAATGGAGCTAGTGGAATTGTTCACTGAAGTTTAGTTGTTCATGTGGTTTGCTATACAGATAAGACCCCAAAATCAAGCCTTTGTTTAAAGGAAGATAGTCACCATGTGTTTATCTCATTAAGGTCTTGATTAAAAACGTCACTTGCAGGAGGTAGGTTTAGGTCTGTTGTAAAGGGTGGCACATACAGGTAATGAATATTGCAACTGTACTTGTCATTCGCTGGATTTTTAACACTGGTAAACACACCCTTGGAAGATTTTATGAAGTTGTATAATTCCATAAAATACAAATGGACCATTGTGTTAAGGAAAAGAGAATACCATTCTTGTTTGGACCTGTCATGCTTGTATGGTGCTGCAATATTGAGATGGTTTTCAGGTAAAACCTAAACAGAGAGAGTGGTCCATGCTCCATTCCATGTCTCCTACATACATATTTATGAGAATGCAGGATTAATAATCTGTCTGACCCCCTACAATTTATCTGGTGACTGTGATCATGATAATGTGCAGTTCCTATTAATTTATCACCTATGAGATTTATTCCAAATTTTGAAACCTCTAAACACAACAAATGATTACAGGAAGAAGAAAGCATGACAAGAAAACATTTTCTTCACTTTTCTAAAAATTAGTTATGTAGGAGTCTTTTATTTCAAAAATAACCTATGTTCACGAGCCATTATTAATGTAATTTAATCCAATATTTGTTCTAGCTTTGGATTTTTAAAGCAAAGATTTGCCTTAAAACTGCAATGTTTAATATATTTGACAACCGTAATATCTTAAAAGATTAAAACCATCAAATCCGTAACTTTTTTAAGGAAAGGGAGCTTGTGTAATTTATTGATGGCATTAAAATTTCTCAATTAATTTGAATACAAGATGCACAAGAATAAACTCTCTAAGAGAAAAGAATTGCAGATGCTATACAGCATTGTCATATTTTAGTGTTCACAAATCCTATTTTTATACATGTGGTGTGTGTAGTATATAGAAGTAAGATGACCTGAGGAATTATATAAGACCTCAGCTGGTGTTTTTTAGTAATATTTAGTAGTATTCCTAATACTTTTATCTTTTTTCCCCAGAAATTACCATCGATACAACTGTAAATGTGATAGAAGAAAACGGACAACTGGGCTTGCCTTTAAAATACTAAAATTAGCTATTCAGGACTCAACTGTTCTCTTGTGTTTTCTTCCTACCATTTTCTTTTGTTGACATCAGTCAACAGAGTTCTGAATTGGGATTTCATCTCACTCTTGTGACTTTGACTCATGTGAGTGAATCAACCATTCTAAACATCACTTTAGGAATCCTCTGTATAGATTATCAAGCACAGTACTTCTGTGGTACAAATGTGATGTGATAAACATACATTTTATCTTATATTCAAGCATCTTAATATCTCTTGGAGAAGGACAAAACATAACAGAAACTTGTTAAGTGTGCTTAAAAATGCATTATTTCACAAGTAAGTGACAGGCAATGGTCAAATGTATTCCTCAGGCAAGCACTCTGAAACATTTCAAATGAGCATTTCTCTGCAACAGATTGAAGTAGTTCCTGGTGACAATCTTTTGTGAGTAAATATTATTAGCACAAGGTGACAGAAAACAGATTGCCTATGCAGGTAGAGAATGCAAAGGAGTAGGGCTGTGCACAAGACCTTTGTCATAGAGGAAAATGTTACTGACAAATAGAGGGCAGAAATATTTGCACATGAGCTGTATTTTCAGTATCTCAGTGGGATGAGAAGTCTCATTACAATTGGTGGGAGATGTGGAGTGATGCTCTAGGGCAATGAACAAAGCACTTTTCTGGGAAGAGCTGCCAGTGTTCTTCACCTTGCAGGTCCTCTAAAAAGCACTCTGGTAGATGTGCCTTTTATTCTCAGCCTTAGCCTGTTGAGACTAGGCCTGGTTTTCACAGTTAGAAATAATGCATGAAACCTCAGATTGAAAACCAGTGACCATGGCCAGTCTTTTCAAATATGAACTCAGTAAACTCAGATGGAGAGCTCTGTTCCTGAGATTTGGGCAGCTCTAAATCACTTGCTGAGCTTCAAAAATTTGTGACAAGCAGAATGAACGCCTGAAACTGAAATACTGGCTGCGAGTGCCATTTTTATGGACAGACAAAAAAAGTGAATACATTTCCTCTGACTACACTTAAAGTTTCCTGGAACTGGGCCAGCTTTGTCCTGCAGATCATATAGCTTCATTACCATGGCTCTGATCCTGAGTTAATAAGCTGTGCTGAGCAAGCTCATGTGTCTCTGCACCTGTCTCCAGAGCTCCTTGAGGTAGTAGAAAAAGATAAGTATCCTTTGGGAAAAGCTGAATACTTCTTTTGTGGTAATTGCAAATTCTGTCGTTTAAACCTGCCCTATTAATTCTGTGCAGTTTTCGAATTGATGAACCCAGACAATGGAGCTTGTGTAATAAGAATTTACCTTGAAAAATAAATCCAGCTAATTTATTTATGTGGTAATCTTCCTTGCTTCATTTTTTTTAAACCTTGTCATCCTCAAAAGTTGGGGATGTATTGAATTTTTGAATACAAAGGTACCCCCAAATGATAATTTTATTTAAGCTAGTTTGATGACATCACAGTCACTGGAAAGTACTTCACCATAATTTTTGTCCTTCCATTTAATGCTCCACTCACATGAGAAACTTGCTTTTTCTACTGCTGTTTATTCAGATAGTGATACTTTGAAGTTAGCAGGGTTTGAGTTCCTGTGCAGTTTTCATGATGAAACCTAGTAAATATGGAGACACTGCAGTTGCAAGCAAAACTTGTTCATATTTGCAATAAATTTGACTAGCCTCATTTATGGTAATTAAATGTTTTGTAAGCATAGGCTTTCAGGATGTGTCACTATTGCTAGCAGTCAGGAGTTTAAATTGAAATAATTACCATCACATCACTGTTGTGGAGTCTTTTGTAGTGCACACTCAGGTATTTTGTAAAATGAATGTAATAAGCATGTATTTTCTCTTCTCTTTACTAGGGATCTTGCTTGATAAGCTCAAAGAAAATGTAGAGTACATTTGAATCACACTTTGGTACTACTTCAAACCTGCTATTCATGAGTAAAGAAAAGTTGTCATGGAAACTTGAACTGCGAGATGCAAGACAATAATTTTATTCAAATCCTTTATTCAATGAATATGTTCTCTTGCTGCTAATTAAGTGTGAATTACTTACAGTTTCCTTGTATTTTTCTGTTATTTGAAATAAGTTGCTAAGCAATTTCTGTTAATGTAATTTCTGAATACTTCTTTGCACATATTTAATATATGACATTGAAAAGGTTTATTAGTTTTGGTTGAGAAAACTAACCACTTGATAGGGTGTGTTTTGCTTTCCCAATGCATCAGGTATGTTTGTCTTAAAAATATGCTTTTTTTCTTAAGTTCATGGTTTTGATCTATTTTTTGGATGCTCACTTAACAGACCATCTTCAGGGAGACATTCCTGTCTCTCCACACATTTATTACAATAGTTGTTGAATGTACGAAGGCAAAAGGTATTGAATTTTGTGTCTTGGGCATACTGTAGTAGGCTTTCTTGGAGAACTTTTTCCCAGGCTGATTGGTTAGTTAGGAAGAAATTTATCTGACAATATATGACCTTAGTGCTTCAAACAGGATCTATGCAGTGAAGTACTTTTCTGTCATGAGCAGAATATTGTACATTTGGGAATAGTCATTAAGTTAGGATTTGTTTTTTCCCTAGTCAATGTAAAAATGGTAAGCAATATTTACAGCATATTTTGTTGAAACTTTTTTTTTGGTAGGTGTAAAAATTGTTCTGGTATATGAACAAGTTAGTGTACAAGAGGCTGTTTTTATTAAGACTGAAGTTGAAATACAGCCAGGTATTTTTTATAAATTGATGAATTGTGTATAATTCAGGCTGCTTGGTTTTGTGGTCTGTTTTCATGATGACCATAGCAATGTGCTTAATATGATATTTTAAAATTTTAACTTTTTTTTATGTCCTAACAATTAGTAAGTATTAAATATTCTGGACTGAAAATCACGGAAACATAATTTCTCTGTGAATTCACCATTTTAATCTAGGCTGCAGATTCACTTCTCCAAGTGAATTTCTTCAAACTGAACTGTTTTCATGGGCAAGTTACATTTAAGAGTGGAAGATGCCTGTTTCTGCTCCACAAAGCTCTGCAGTTGCTTCTGTGTCTGACCTTTTATGTGACTTTGTGCTCATTTACCCCCCTATTTATGCTGCTTTTTCTTCCCCTGTATCTGCTGTTCTAATTTACATGAATTTTTGAAATGCTTTTCCACTAGGGCTGTTCCTTGATGTTGGCATTGACTGTACCAAGTCACTGGTGTTAGGTGTGGTGTAAGTTAGCCCTGAAGAAGTGTGGATGACAAGTAGCTGGGTGGCTCTGGCCACCAGCAGCCTGATTGCCTTTTCAGCAGTTTCAAACTCCTGGGAGATGGATTGATTTTGGTAGCTCCCATTCCTGTATAAGCCATTTTGGAAACAGGACCAATAGAAAGATTTTGCCAGTATAATGTTAATGAGTTTAGCTAAGTCAAAAGATTTTCCTATAAGAACTGCAATTTTATATGCAAATTTACTAATGCACACTAGCAAAAGCCTTGTGATTTTGCTGTTGCTGTTTTGGTTTGGGTTTTTTTTCCTTGACGAGGTATGTCTCTAACAGTTTTTGACACTCTGATGCTGACCAGCATTTGTGGACATGTTGTTGCAGGGCTAACAGCAATGGGCTTGAAGAGTTGAACTTCAAGATATGGAAGTGGAGATGCTGACTGATAAGCAAAAGTTAATGACAGGGAATGTCTCTCCCTTTTCTCTCCCTGATGGGCCTTTCAGTGATACAGGCTTTATCTGCTTAGATGAACTGCAGTTCACTTTTTTACTGCCCCAAGATTGAGACAAAAAATTGTGTTGTTTCAGTTGATGTAAACATGAATAAAACTTGCCTTCTTATGTAAAAATCTTGTCTGTCCTTCATTTTATGGCTGTGCTTTCTTACCATAGCAAGATGTGGTTTGACTTCAGAATCATACAAGTAATTTCTTATTGATTCTGTCTAATCTTTTGGCAGGTGATCTGTGAAAATAACAGTTCAATCCCTACCTTATTATAAGCTTTGTCAAAATCACTGTTTGTGCTTAGACAGACTTTGAAAAAACATTTTCTGGAAAAGATCTCATTCAGACAGCATTTCAGATCCTGAAAACACTCATAGCACAAACAAATAATTTATCTTTTTCAGAACCTGATGTTTGAGAGACCTTGCTTAGAAGACAAGTATTTTATGCTTAAGAAAAGGTAGTGTAAAGTGAGAGAAAATTATCTTTTCCAGAGGCTTTGCTTTACTTGTTTAGAAGACTAGCAACAACATGTTAAAATAGACTACATAAAAACTCTGTTTACTAAGAAGAATTCAGTGCACTTGTAAGGAAGAAAGGAAGAATTAGTTCTCCATTGTTTCTTTGTAGAACTTATTTGTGCAAGAAGAGAACAACTTTATGAAATATCTTGAAATAAATTTTGTCTTGATAGGAGTTCTCAATAGGATACCAGGTCTTCTTATATTAAAAAGAAATTACCATGCTGAGCCATATGTACAGTTACCTGGGCAGACCAAAAGAAATGCTCCATGTGTACTACACTTTTCAAACTGCTAGGAAAAGTCAGTGTTCAATTTTCTAGTGTTTGTTCAGAGAAAAGTAGCATTTCAGTCTAACAGTAGCAAAACATTATCATTAAACTAGTGAAAAGTCCAATGTTTGATCCGGTTTCTAACTCAAGGCTATTATGGAAATAACCATTCTTTTATGCGTGCTGTGAGGGCTTGGAGGCTTGAGGTTAGAACAGCCTTTTGAAATAACAAGAGTTCCATGTTTCATGGCTTAAGTGTTTGTGATACCAGAATTGGACATTTACAATTATTCTGTTCATCAGATGACCTCTGTGGAGGTATTATATTTAACATTTGTTTAATGATCTTTTTAAAGGAGTGATAGCATAGGTTTTATTTCAACTAGGCTGTACACAAAACCAAGGTTTTGGCCTGTTTGGAACCTGTGTGCCTGTAGAAACAAATATTAAGTACTAGCAGCATGGTGATTAAGATGGACATTGTGTATGGAAGATGGGCTTCATTAGCCAGAATTAATTTACTTCTCATTATTCACTTTATATAATTATGAGGCCACATCTGGAGTACTGTATCCCTTTTTGGGACCCCAGTATGGGAAAGTTCTTGCCAAAACTCGGGTGAGGTCAGCAGTAGGTGCTTTGAGCACATAACATATTCTGACCTAAGGAGATGGGTTTTGTTGGCTCAGTTTTCAAAATACTTAATTCTTCAGCTGTGGAATGAGGGCTGTTTACAAGATGAAACCCCACTGCTTCTGGGGTGTGAGCTTGAAGGACAAAAGGCAACAGTCCCAACTCGCAGAAAAAGTGGTTCTAACTAGGTTTAAGGCAAAAATCCTGTTATTTGTGGGAGTGATTTGGCACAGGTGCCCTGTGAAAATATTTAATGTTGATCTCTGGAGAGTTCCCATTGTAGGCCAGACATTGAGCAACCTAATCCAACTTGGAGACTCTTTGGAGATCCATTTTGGGTAAGAGCTTGGTCAAGACAACATGCAGGGACAACTTAAGTGATTCCACTTAAATAAAGGATAAATGTGAACAAGATGAGAGACGGACATATAAAAAAATTCCAAGTGCTAATCACTTTCTATGGGTTTGTGTTATTAAAGTATTTTTCTTGCATTTGTTAGTGCTAAAGATCAAGTGTTTTAAGTGGTACTTTGGATAAAACCTAATTCCATCAATAATGGATGACTTTGAAGAAAAGCTTAATTTTTGAGATTTTAAGTTTCCTTTTTTTTTCCCTATAAGTAGACAGAATATATTGAAGTAAAACTTCGATACATCAATGTAACATTTCATGTCTTGTCATCTGTTTATTGCATTTCAGACCATCCATTGCAATTATCACAACATCTGAGTCTGGGAACATTAGTGATAAACAATTAAACTTATTAGTTAGCTAGCTCTAAAAATAGACTTAATTCTCTATCTTTATCAGTCAACAACACCTGTGATGGAATTCTAGTTTCATTTCCCCCTTCAAGTGCAGAAACCATGAAATTACCCAGAAGAGTAAGATACAGAGAAGAAAGTTTATAATGAAAAATAAAAGCTGGAAAGTGTAAGACAGTTGTGTTCCATGCACCATCTATAGTAATTATATCCTTGGCTCTCCCCTCCTGTAAGAAAGGAAGAGGCTCTTTTGTTGACACTAAACAGGTGGCCAACCCACCATGTGTGGAGATAAGATCGATGGAGATGAATCAAAGTATCATTTTGATAATGAAAATTGTATTTATTTTTAAACAAAGATGTTTTGTTTCAAACAGGTCAGGTAGGAGTCAATAATGGACAATGCAGAAAGCTAAAATAACGTTCAAGCTTTTTCTGTAAAGTTCTTTTAATTATGTTTGATTTATTTTTCCTTTGAATTTGGACCCTGAATTTATTTACAACACAGTTTCATGTGGAGGTGTGTTGAAGAGAGAAAGCTTTTAGTCTTTTCGATGGACTATAAAATATGCTGTCTTGTTCATTTCCTCCCTGCTTTTCTTTTGTAAAAAGCTTCCAGTTGTTTCCAAGTAATGATTAGGTGTTGGTTATGGTAAGAGAGCTGGAAAATTCAGATAATTCAAGAAAAGGTATGATTGGGGTCAAGTTATGGAATGCCACCCATCTCCTGAGAGGTGGGGATAAAAGAGAAAGAAAATGGGAGGAAAATAAAACACCTGACTAATATTGTTCCATGAGCAGCTATGCTGTTTCTTTTTTCCATCCATTTCCAGATCTAGACCCTACAATTACTTGAGAATTAAATAATTTAGCAATTATTTAAATAACAAATTATGTAAAGCTTAATTAACCATAATACACCCATCAGAAACATGAACAAATGTGGAACAGCAGGGAATAGATCTACCCACACAAATTCTCTTTCTTCCCAAAAGACCTAGCACAGATAATTGCCTTCCTCTTGGTCCAAGTGACTAGAAAACATTTGGGCCTTTTAAGGATATTCCAGTGAGGAAAAGAGACCAAGCAGTGAGCTGAGTTAGTTTGTTCTGGTGTGTTTGTTTGCAATAACACAGAAAATTTGGTGGTTTTTTTTTTTTTTTTTTTTTTGAGCAGAAGAGTAATCAAAGAATATCCTCCTCACAGTCTTTTAGTTACAGACCAACCATGGTTTTGTACCTCTTTCTATGAAACAAATCTGACTTTTTTGTTCTGCTCTATCAGCATCTCACTTTTTTCCTAATTTAAGTGCCCACCATCCATTCAAACTTCAAATAAAAACATATAAAATCCCTTTTACCTATAGCAACAGAATTCCTTTGCCTGTTTGGTGAGGGGACATATCTGAACCAGGTTCAATGAGATTCAATTCAGTGTCTAACAATACCCATTGCACTAGTCTAAAAAATCCCAGGCAGGTTCTATTGAAAGATGAAGATGTCCTGGAGCTAGGCCATAGAAGAAAATGCCTTCCATCACTCCCTTTCTTTTATTTTTTGGAGTTCCAGGTGGACCAGCACCTTTGGCAGATGCATTAATACTATCCCGTGAGGAACGAGTAATTTTTCCAAATGGGCAGCTCTCAAAGTATTCAGATCAGAGCTTATGCTGTTAAATGGCACCTAGAATCCAATAGACAACTTATTATCAAAGAGTGTCAGTAACCACACACTCTTAGGAAGGGGTATCATTGAAAATCAAATCCTTTGTCACCTTTTCAAGCCTGGAAGAGGAAACCTCATTAAGATCACACTGCAGTACAATAGGGTGAGTAAGGTGTGGATAACAACAGAGAGGTCTAAACTCAAAATCTGTGTCCTTGGACGATGCCCAGAATTAGATGGGAAGGGGCTTCCTTGGCTACTGAAGCAAATGATTATCTTAACCAATTGGGAAACTAGCTAAGGTATTTTTTACAAGATAAAGAAGCATAAAAATGTGAGAAGGCATTATTGCTAAGTGGGGGTGGAATGCAATTGAATAGGTTAGTTTTTTCTAGGGGGGCTGGAACAGCAAGTGTGAGTCCCAGTGTTGAAGTCATATTGTCACCCCCTTTTCCCCAGCTTTCCCTTCCTGGAGATCACCAACTTTATGGTAAACATCTGGATGATGACCAGTGAAGGCGCTTTAGCCACTGCTGTTTCCAGCCCACCACAGCAGCAATATAAAATTTGGTCCATGTTCATCTCCTGTTCCAGTTTGTGAGCTGCAGTGATCACCCCTTGATGCAGCTGCACTTAGTCTTAAAATCCATACCCACACCAGGTGGAGGGGGGCTGAGCACATAGAGGAGGATGAAGCAGGGCTGCAATGGAGTAGTTTGCAACAACACCAAGCTTAGCCGTCAGAAAGTCATAAAAATCCTATCAAATATCTGGAAAGATGAGATGGAAGCTTGCCAAGACATAACATGTCAAAGGCCTGGAGAATTCAAATGATTTGTTTTTACAAACCTGCATAGCCACTATACAGGTTTTTGTGAATTTCACCAAAACTGGAAATAAATGATTTTTCATTACCCTCATCCTTATGGAAACCTTCTATATCATGGGAAATGTTCTTGGAGTATGCGGCACTGACGTGGCCTGTATTAAAAATGTGCTTTATATCAAATGGAAGGGAAAGCAAAAAAGAATGAAATACATATTGTAAAGAAAGCAGGTGTCATTTGATGTGATCTAGTTCAAACTTGTAGTTGCTTCACCCCTGTAGAAAATTTTAGCAGAGCCCTTCAGAATTAATACAAACCCAAATGCTGAGATATTTTTATTGTCTTAATAATCTCCTTTCTGAGTGATAGTTGAGACCCTCAGAATACATAAACCAAAATATTTGTTCTGTGTTCATGCCTGCATAATGATCTAATTACTATTTTTATACTCCTTTGGTGCCTATGAGTAAAAATTGGCTAAAACCAATGCTGTTTTGTTGATGATGTGTTTAATTTTGCTGTTTTTGTTGTTTTGATTTTGGTTTTGCCATGGTGGGGCTTTTTTAAAGGTACTTGCTGCCAGGAGTCTTGTCAGTTGCCTTTTGGTCTATATCCTAATAACAATCCCACAGCAAATCCATACTGTAGGTTTGTGTTCAGTGTTCTAGAAACAAAAGTCAGGAGCATAGATGTTGGAAAGGTGTCCTTTATTATGTGTGCATTTCTTTGAGATAATTTAAGGGGATGTTTAGATATTTGCCTGCAAACCAGCCCCTGCATTATTCTAAGATAGGCCCAACAGTAGAAATACAGCTATCTGAGCTCTTACTCAGACTCCCTTCTGGTTTTAGCTAGTCTAGATGCAGCAGTTTCCATCAGAAATCTTGTAAGAGACGGTCCTGTATCCCAGGTGTTAGCACCCCAAATTCTTACCTGATCAAATCAAAGTTCTGGATGTGAACTGCTGTTGCTGAAGGGGGACATGCTGCTTTTTTTGCCACTATTGCTTGGTGACAGCAGAGTCATCAGTTTTTAAGCCATGACATTTGTCATCTAACATTGGCAATGTCTGTGAGTCAGCGTGTTTAGCACAGCACGTGCACAGCACCGTGTCCCATGGGTTCTTGAGATGACCTTTATGCCTTGCCAAGTCATGGTTTTAGTTACAGCAAATCCAGAGCTGTGCACACAAGTCCTACACCTCTCTTTCTATGTATTGCACATATCTTTCCTTTTATTTCTGGAGTTAGATCTGAGGAAATCAGTATGCTTTTCTCACGTCAGAGCACAGTGGGGTGTTGCTTAAACTGACTGATGTCTTGCACGTGAATAGTGAACAAAGGTCAGATAAACCCAATGTATGAATGCAATGCCCCTTTTGAAGCAAAGAACTCAGGCAACCCAGGCTTGATAATTTATCTAGTGCAGCATATTTGCTGGTAGCACAGCTCTGTCTCTGCTGAGTTCGTTGTCATCAGTGCCTTTGTCCATACAATGATTATTAACATTATAAAAGCCCCATGAGGCCCCAGTCCTCAGCACTTTACCAATGCCAGTCTACAGTCAAGAGCCCTGTCCTGGAGAGCAGTCTGGGTCTGTGGGGTACAATACTTCCTTTGTCTAGATTCAATAGCACAGCAGAACCAAGAAGATTCACATGTGCCCATGTGAGAGGAGAACCTTGGGCTGGTCACAGCCAGTCTGATGTGCTTTTTATTCCTCTTGTTTGCCTGCTTCGTTTTGACTTGTTTTACAGATGCAACTGAATTCTCAAGCAGGATAGAATTTTTATGCCTGAAATTGTTTGTTATACATTTATACTGAAGTAATATATCTACATACTGCTGTTGTAAACAGCATTGTTTTGTGTCATACAGAAATTTGTGAGCTTGCTTTATTGGCTTTTGTCTCTGGCATAATAAAATCCATCTGTACTTTGAGCAAAGAGATAAGGCTTGGCTAAATACAGGACTATTCCTTTTCGTAAATTTTTACTCTCTTTCCATGAATTAAGAGTTGTTCTTTACTCCTCTCTGTTATCTTGTCTCCATGGTCTGGATAAGTTTTTGGAATGTAAGAATTCAGTCAACATTAACTTTGTTCCTCTGCTTTGCTCAGTTTAAGATTGTTTCTGTGACAGCAGGAAATGAATTTTTTGAAGAAAAGTATTTGGCTCTGGAGGTTTTCTTGAAGATCTACTGTTATCTTCTATAAAATGAGAACAAATACAGTCAATTATTTTGTTGAACCTTTCTGTACAGCAATTCTGTTCACATATGTATAGTTACTAATACCATAGTGTCTAATCATTTGCACTTGTCCTCCAGACAGACCGAACATGGTCTGGTTTCAGGCAGACCAAACACTGCATTGCTATGTCCACAAATGAAGTGTTATGTTTTGCTTTATATCAGACTTTTTTAATGTCAGGATGTATATCAATGAAGAGCTAGTCATACATACATGTATGAAAAATTGCAGGAAATAAAGTCTTTAACCTCTTTCCCACATTTATGAGGGGACAGGATGAAGTCTCACATGATTTCTGGTAAGTCACACTGAGCAGCAGCTAACACTGCAGCATCCATCGTACACTTAATTTCTTTGTCTCTACAGTTGACCCTGCTCTAGATGAGACAGTGTTGATCACAGGAGAAAATGGGCCCACAGTCTGTTTCTTAAGTAGAGCTCTGCAGTAAAAAGGATAGGATTTTCTGTCCATGGCTTACCTCGGTGTTTGGGTTGCTGAAGTACTGACAGCACTATCTATAATTCAGTGATAAAAACTGTAACACTATACACATGAATGGCTGCTGTTCAAATACCAGGACATCCTCAGGCTAGACCACTGACATCAACAAATATTTTTATCCCCATCTGAAAGATTCTGAAATTGAAGAAGTGACTAGCTCACCTCAAGTCACACTGCAAGTTAGAAAGCACCCATGAGTGCTTAAGATATGTTATATAATATTCTGTATAACTTAGCACATGTATTTAATATATATTAAACATTCACTGGTAGTTTCTAACTTGCTGTGTGATTCACAACTGTGCAAATCCCTCCTTCAGTTTCTGAATATATAAATAGTAAACCCATCAGTGTTTATATTTTAACATTTTGTCCTACTTTTATTTTTTCTATTCTGCCCTCTGGCTGTTCTTTTCCATGTACCTGGTAATTACCATGTTTTAAAAGGTACCTTCTTTAGCTCCATCAACCTATCTGCTGTGGGCACTTAGGAAACAAATTTCTGAGAATTTCTGAAATCTTCTGTCAGTTGTATTTGAAATTACTGTACCTTTAGATTTGGTCTATGAATTGAGTAAAACATTTTCATCTGTAGATTAATCAGAAGCCTATGGTCCTGTAAACTGATGGCTTATATTTTATTCTGGGATTTATAAACATATAACAAAGAAGTCACTAAAACCAAATAGCTAGCAAAATGATCCAGTACTCATTCTTTCTGAAAGAATTATACCACAAATGTAAACAGATCAGATGATATTTAATTATTTAGGTTTAGATTTCAGGTGGGACATATCCAAAGTAAAATGTGTGAATACAAGAATAATTTGTTTGCATTTTTGAAAACAAGGCCTACAGAGTCAGGCATAACACATTTATTTACCATGAGGAGAGAGAATATTTGCTTCTAACTAATTTATAAAATTCTTCCCTTCAGCAATATGGAAGTAATTTTGTGGTCAGTGGGATCTGTTGGATGTCCTTTCGTAGTTTAAGTGTTAGATATTGTATGTGAGGCATGCAGTTCTGTGTGTAATGTACTCCATCTGTTACAAGACTGAAAGGCACATTTGGTGCACGCGCCTGCCAAATGAACTGCTGTGAGCTGCCAAAAGTGTAAGATGTTAAAAGGGAGAGAAGGTTGAATTTCCTGATTGTCTAATGCCTGTGAATGTAGCAACTGGAAAATAATTTCTAGTGTGGCATACAGTGGAAGAATACAAGATTATTTATATTGCACTGTCTTTGGTGTTTCCAGTCATTTCTCTACCTTCCTCCCTTGTCCACAGTTGTCTCTCTCAGCAGTGAGCGGAGGTTTACTGCCACTGGGCATTACTCAGTCTCTCCCTGAGGTGCACAATCAGGCATCCTGTTTTTCCCTTGGAATCTCCTTGCCTTCTGTTTCAAAAATATCACTTCTCTGCTAGAAGTCATGGCTACCCAGCAGAGCTGGGATTTTTTAAGCCTAGGAACCAGACCAATGAGAAGATTCTGGGTGCATGATGCATCCAGTTAAAGCAAGGCAAACTTGAAACAGCTCCAAGCTCCCTACCCTGATAAGGTAGAAAGTGTGCCCACAGTCACAGAAGAATGCATCTCTATGCTTTTCCTCCATTCCTCCTGCTCTGTGCAAGGGTGACTTGCAGTAGACAGAGGGACGTGGCAGTCAGACAACTGCAGGCTGCTGATGCGTTGCCAAGGCGTGTTACTCCTGCTCAGCTTGGAGCCCTGTTCTTGCTGCTTTCCTCTGCAGAGGAGTTAGTCCTTGACCAGTGAAGGAGTGAAGGAGAGGACAGAAGGATTTTGGGGCATGGCTTGACCTCAGCTTCCTCTCGTGGCCTGTAGGGCATAAGAGATGCTCCCCTTCTCACCCTAACAATAAGGAGAGGGCTGTGGAAGACTTGTAGCCTCTGAATTGTGCAGTCAGGTGCTGCCTGCATCAACATTGTGCAGAACTGACATCATATTGCTCAAATGAAACAAAAGTAGACTGACCTAAAGCCCTGTGTCCCCACAGCCTGTGGAAAAGAGGTCTAAAGCTTGAGTGGAATCCTGCTTCTGTCCAGTGGTGGGGCCATGCACAAGGTACAGACCATTTGCAAATCTGAATATCTGATATTTAGAATGCTTTGCTATTTGATTCCCTGAGGATCATGTTTGTGAACAGAGGACATATGGTGATGGTTAATAGATGGAAAAGGATAAAACACACTGATGTCAGTAAAACAGCAGCAAGGAGTGAGTAGGTGTACAATGAAATCTGCAATGGCAAGATCATCTCTCTTTTCTGCTCTCTCAGTTTCTTCCATGAATAAAAGATAAGTCTGTCAAGGCTGTGGTCTAGACTGCATATTGGAGCAATTTCTGCTGAAACAATGGGACCACAAAACAGATTGCATTGAAACTTGAAGGTTTTAACAGGTTTAAAATTCTAGTTTCCCTTTTGAGAATGTTTGCTTTTGGGACATTCTGCTTGAATGGGTAGCTCTTGGATGTGTTGAAAGGGTTGAGGTTTCCTTTTGCCTGTGCAAACAAAGCTGAAAGCTCTGATTTAGACAGAACTATTGTGTGTGTTAATTTAATTGAGCAAACACAACCAGCTATAATGAAAGAAAAGTATTTCTGTGCTGTACTGCAGGCGGGTGTTGCACTTCTCAGGGATGGATTATCATGTTGACAGGACCTGCCCTAACACAGTTTGGTATTGTCTTTCTTGTTGCTGCTTCTCATGGAGATTCGAGGTGGTAAAAAATCCCCAATCAGCATCATAAAACCAAGAGAAAGTAATGATGCATAAAATATAACAGGGCAGAATTACATCTGACCCAAAACCCTTTCTAGATGGTCAGTGAGGTCATTTGCGAGTAATGGTGCCAAAGCTCAGGAAATTACACAGGTTAATAGACAAGAAATTTTTTGTAGGTAGTCCAGTACAAACTCAATTCCAGGTACCAGTTCTGTACCTGAATACTCGGTTTGCTGCATGGCAGTTAACAGGCAATTTCACCTGTGTCTTCTCTCTCGACTGCTTCTGGATGGAAGGCACATCATGGGAAAAGACTGCAGCATTACACCAGCTCCCAGTTGCTTGGAAAGCTGCACAGCAGCTGTTGAAACTCAGTATAATTTAACATCAGCAGTAATGGTGATCCACCTTGGGCAGAGAACTAGAATGGCTCCAGGGCTGGCTGACCCCCTTCTAGCTCAAGTCCTGTGAGATACAGAGCATGAGTAATCCCAGGGATCTGGAGACAACAGTAGCCGTTTGAGGATTATCGGTACATCTTTATGGTATCTAGTGATGAAACCAGCTTGTACACCCTAGCCAAGAATTGTGAGGCCGTGGTGTTATTAGCTGCTCCTTTTATCACAGGTCTGTTAGTGAGTGGGAGAATCAGGATGACACATGCAGGTGTCTCACATAAGGACCTAACACCAAAAATGACAGAGCAAAGAAGGAATTTTTCCAGTTGATAAAACAGGGCGTCATTCGCATAGCTTCAGACAGGGGCTGAAAGCACAATTAGTACATAAATCCAGACAAAGTAAGAACTTGTCTAAATCCAAAATTTTAATGAAAACCATAAAATGTAAACTCTCAGGTGTAGTCCGAGAATTTGTCTAAATTTCAGGTTGTAGAAGTATTTTTCAGCTAAGCACAAGATATCAACTCAATGCTTCCATAGTGTCTGGGACCCAAATGCAAATCTTTGCACATTGAAATAACTGCAATTGCCTCAGCAACCATGTGATGTGGAAGAGATCTTTCAGGATATGCTGCCTGGGGACAAGAATTATTAATACTGCAGTAAGCAATGGTGCAATATTCTGCAGCACATCACAAACAAAAGAACCCCAGACTTTGGAATGAAGTGGATTTCACTGTAACCTGGAAGAAATTAGTTATGTTTACCTGTATAGTCAGTGACAGGTGAGTTGAAAGTGGAAGAAAAGAACAGACAACTGTACAAATGGCAAGGCTTCCTCAGTTGCGACTCCCTGAAAATTGAACCTGTGCACAGACTCCTTTGCAGATGACTAGAATAAATAAATAGATATCATTTTTCTCAGTGCAGTTTATGTGCTGAGAT
Source organism: Geospiza fortis (assembly GCF_000277835.1). Classification (NCBI taxonomy): domain Eukaryota; kingdom Metazoa; phylum Chordata; class Aves; order Passeriformes; family Thraupidae; genus Geospiza; species Geospiza fortis. The sequence goes on along the minus strand of NW_005054554.1, from coordinate 530,379 downwards.
GTAGAGGGGTGTGTATTTCTCAGGTTCAGAAGGCACTGAGAAGAGTGGAAAAAGGAAAACCTTGGGAAGTTAAGAATTAAGTGCCCTTTATTTCTAGAAGCACTTCTAGAAATTCTGAGGGTAATAAACAATCCATAATGATGTCCATTGCAGGAGAGTAGGGCGAAGGGTGATTTAAGTACTGAGTAGCCTCAGAAGAGTTAATTCCAGAAAGAAAAAAGAGAAAAGTGAAGGAAAGCTATAGGCAGAAAGTGGTTGCAAACCCTTTGATTAACACCCCTTTGTAAAGTCATCTCTGTGTAGAGATGGTACCTGACCTTAAGCTGCTGGGAGCCACTGGCTGAGTGAGGAGGCTCACCCGGCCAGCACTGGCTGTTCAGTGTAGTTGGCTTCCTGCAGCCCATCTCTTTTCCCCCAGGACGATGAGCTCATAGCAGATACTCTTCCACTTGGCTGTGTGCCATAGACTGAAGTGGATTTGGAATGTGATCTGTATTAGCAACAAGCTTGAGCTATACTGAGGCAGCTCTTGGTATATTGCTTGTGCTGTAATGCTTCTCAAATAATTATGATTTAATTGTGATACAGTCATTCAGGCTAACGTATGCCTGCATTATCTCATGCTTTTTTGTGGGCAGATTTTACTTAGCCTGTTTGGCAACTGTCTCAGGAACAGGACATGTTAAATTTCTTCTTCCATTTGTCTGTTCACATTATATTCCTGTCTGATAGTGTAACATTACACATGGTGCTCAAAAGGTCATGACAACCTTTTTGCTCTGTACTTTCTGTAATTCTACCAGCTTCCATCTCAAGCAGCACTGAAGCATACATACCTCCCTTGCACCTAACCACATATTTCAATGTGACCAAAACATGCAAACATTTCCTTCCCCAATGGTATATAACTTTTCTCTTTGTAAATGGTGTTGTGCATACTGCATACAAAATGTAGACCAAAACAACAACTGAGATGCAATGATGAGAGAGAAGAATGCAAAATTAATTCTTTTATTATGGCCTAGTAAAACTCTTTGCATATTATAGAAAGCTGCAGGTGGGGCTGTCCAGGAGCCAGGATGTGGGCTGTCCTGATACTTCTGTGGCAGACACAAACACAGTCACACTCCTGTTTTCAGACTCAGACTGCAGCAAGGATTGTAGCAGCACATGATAAAAAAAGAGTAAAATTTAAGTGTAGAAATTTGCCATAAGTAGTAATCACTGCTGGCTACTTTTATAAGAAGAAAGACAGATTTATTCAAGCCCATGGTTACAGTTGTACAGATACTCAAATACATCTACAGATGTTTGCAAGCCACTAGGAAAGCTGTTGTTAACAGTGGGATTGTTGAAATTAGGTTGCAAGAGGCATTTTGTGTAGAGATTGCTGCTGCCAACTTAGTGGAGTACATGCTGAGTGGTTCTTAAAATTCCTTTCAATCGATATTACAATTGTAATGCAGGCACACATTTATAAGTGTATGTGAAAATTCTGTAAGTCAACAAGAACAAATGAATAATTCAGGTGCCGATTAGAGATTTTTTTGAAGCAATGGCCTCTGACAATTTAGGTGGCATCAGAGAAGCCACAAATGGCAAGGTAGAAACCAATGATTTTATATTGGCTGTAGTGGTAAGTAATGGAAGGAAATCTTTCTGTCCTTCCCTGACATTAATTTCCACCCTAGATTAATTTTTTTCCCCTGTTATTCTGACTAGATTATTATCCTCCAGCAAGGTCACCTGACACAGCTATAGATTTACTATGTGCAATGAAGTTCAAGGACAGGCAGTATACGTCATAGCAGCATCTCCTGCTCTAGTCCCAGTACAATTGTGGGTTGCAAATCAGAAAAAAGTACATGAGGAGGAGATATACTGTCATTTGCTATGACCCACAGCTTTTAGGAAACCTTGCTAAGCACAATTTCCAGGTACTGCATTAATTTTCTAGAACATATTTTTTCAAATACGTTGCTCCCTTCATGATTTCAGAGACATGATGCTCTTTACCCAAATTCAGCTAACACATAATAGGGGAAAAAAAAAAGATAAAGTTTTATAGTTGAAAAAAACTTAGCAGAAACAGTCCTTGGTTTTTCTTTTTTAGTTGTGTCAAGGCCTGAGGAGATGGATGGAAGTATATTGCCATAAGAGTGCATTTGTAAGTGTTTGTGTACTTTAACTAGAAGAGAGGCTTCTACCAGCCTCACTGAATCAAATATTTTCACTTTGACAGAGAGGAAAAATTTTCAGAAATCAGGTAACATGTCAACACCTTGGCCTAAGTCACTGTAGTGGGCCCAGGATTTTGCCTTGAGCTTCAGGAAAATTGAAGATTAATTTTCAGTGAATGCAATAAGCCTGAGTCTTAGATCAACTGCTGAGTGAATGCTTTCCTTTCTGTGTTTGGGTTTTTTTTTGCTCTTGTTTTGTTTTATTTGTTTATTTGTCAGGGTTTTTGGTTTTTGTTTTGTTTTGTTGTTTTTTTTTTTTTTAATTTGTTCGTTTATTCCTTTAGAATTCCCCACCTTTCTCTTTGCATTGTTTCTGTCATCCTGGTTTTGGCATTTCTCAGGCTCACTACTGGAAGAGGAATTTATGTGACAGAAAGAGTAGAAGAGGACTATCTACGATTAAAATTCACTTTCAATTGCTAATTTCAGCATTAGAAAGAAGCAGCAATATATTTGTGGATTGCAGTGGAACTGAATTTTATCACTTGTATTTGTTTGTCATTTAGAAGTGCATGTTAAGTCCCAAACAGTACTGCAACCTAAGTATACAAGACAGTAAATAAACCTAGAGCATGTCAGGAACATCCCTCAGGACTTTACAAGCAAATTCAGTCTACTCACATCAGACACATCCAACTGGAATAAAAAGGAATATTGGAGGGAACAGACGAAGTCTTCATAGTAGAAATGTTTTAATCATTGTTTGAGAAGCACATCAAAAGGTTTTTGACTTGGAGGAGCCAGATTTGAGGAAAAAATTACTCACATATGATGTATAGGAACATGAAGGGATAGTTTGAAGTGAACTGAACAGGAAAAGAGAAACTTGAGTTTCTAGCTACTTTTTCTTAGTCCCGTTAATGGGCAGCATGAAGGAGAACTCGAGAGGCCAACACAGAAATGGGGTTGTGTTAATTGTAGGGGTCTATGCCAAATGGAGCAGCCAAATACTGTAGGTGACTTCTGGAAATGTGTCTAGATGTGGAGAAGGTGAAGAAGCATGAATACAGGAGCAAGGATCAAGCAGCAAACCATGGAAGAACAGAGATAGCAAGTAGGAAAGGTAGGAAAATGTGCCAAAGATTGAGTAAGACAAATGGTCAGGAGGGGGCAAGAAAATTTTGCTTAGAATAGAGAGGAAGAACAGGAAGATGGTGGGAATACTGCTGTGAGAAAGAGAACATGGAACTATAACAGGCATTAGGTGAGGAGGAAGATACAATAAAGACAGCAAAAGGTATTGCAAGCCACTAGGAGGAAGAAGGATGGGGCGAAGTTATGAAAGAATGGTGGAACAGTGGAGAAATGATGCCCAACAAGCACTGAATCACTTGGGGAGGAAGAAAATAACCCAGATAGTAACGACGGAAAACAGGAGGTGAACTGTCTGCCAGAAGAAAGCCTGGGCATACAGCCAGTGAGGTGCTGAGCATCAGGTTCATGAGTAATTTAGAGTAGAGGAACAGCTGGCTGCTCTGCCTGTGGCTGGCCCTGCAAGTCTGACAGCTGCTAGCCAATAAGTGGCCTATTGGCAAGGCTCTCATCCATGCTTGTATGAACAAGGACAGAATGTGGCTGTGTGTAAATACATTTAAGGATGAGGGCTAAAATGGTCTGATTTTGATGTTTGGAATGGGTTATGTGTGGGCCAGGACTCTAGCCTGATTGACACTCTGGGGGAAATCAAGGAAGGAGAATTCAGAACTGTCTTTTCAGCTGTTTTCATGTCCATAGTGTTGGAAGTTCCTGGTGAGTGGGGTAGGCAGTTTGGTAGCAGAGCACTATTCTGCTATTCAAAACCTCTAGAAGGTATCAACTCTCTTTTAATCCTTTGCCAAGTCTCTCTCAAGTTGAAAATGAAGAGCCTAAACTGCATACCACATTTTCTGGTATCAAAAGTGGTTTAGCTTTCAGCAGCAATGTGATGTGAGGAACTGATTCAAAAGATTTGACTGAAGCAGTGGTTGTTTAGACATAGCGCCAACTTTAAACCAGCCTGCAAACTATCTGCACTTACTTACCAGCACAAGGCATCAAATCAGGGATTGATTTATTTTAATCAGATTATTTATGGAGGCTTGATTAGAAAGGGTGACTGAAAAATGCAAATAGTGGATCTGAAATGTCATAACATCAACCTAATATACTTCTGAATTATTCAGTGGGACAATGCAGTATTGGTAGATGATGTTTAAATTATTAAAAACATTATTTTTCACTTCACAAGCAAAACAGTTTTTACAGGAACCTTCCCATTTAGTGTGAAAAGACTGAATGCATTTGTGAAGAACTCCAAACAGTTCACTGCAGTATGGTGTGTATGGTAACAACCAAAAAGAAACAGAGGTGTTATTCCACCTCTGGAATAACTTGCCCGAGATATTCCAGTTCCTGGGTTTTATTTTTTCTAAGACACGGAGTAAGACAGTACTTGTGCCATAATTTTTGTGTGATTTTTCTTTCTTTCAGTTAGTTAGTGGTAATTGCCAGAAGTGCAATATTTATACAGTACCACAAAAACACATGACTATACCAGGTCCTATGCCGAAGGATGTGTCATTTCACCAAAACAGATATAGGCATAATATTTTGCATCTCAAAATCCACATTTGTGTCTGCCTACCTCTGCTTAGTTACTTAATTTACCACACATATTTTTAATGCTTGCATGACTGTAGTATCTGGCCAGCCTACGAATGGATGATACTCTACATTTCTTTGTCATTTTGGACTCAAAATAGATCAGGCCCTGTAACTATGGTGATGATCAGTGTTGGACAACATGCCAGATTGATTGCAGCATGCATACATGGATATTTCATACTGCTTTTCACAGCAAAAGCCAGTTCCACCAGGAAATGTCCTGACTGCCCTTCCAGGCACTTGTCCCAAGAGCCCTCAGAAGCAGTCTAGATTTGCCATTAGGATGGGCTGCAAAGGAATGTCATCCAGTGGGCAATTTTTTCTGATACTGTCCCTGAGTCCTAATCTGCTGATGGGTGCAAAGCACAGGCTGGTGTCACAGTGTGCCCTGTCAGGCACCTTTGGGATGCTCCACTGACATGGCATGCCGGGGTGTTGCACCGCTCCCCTGTCCCTGACCACTGAAGGGCCTTACATGCACATCCTCCCCAGCACAGCCCAGGACCTCACTGCCTTGGAATTTTGGCTTCAAACACAGGTGGAGATCACTGGTGACAGAAAGCCTCACGTAATCTGGCAGCTACTGGGTAACCTGAAGAAAACTGAATTTCAGCACCTTCCCAGTGAGAAGTGTTTTCATGCTGTAAGATTCATCCATAGTGCTTTTTCAGCTGCCTATTTGGCAGTGGTAGATGAAAAATCAATTAATGCACTAGCCCTGAAAATGTTTCATAATCCAAAATTCCCACTCAGGTAATTTCTGTGAGTTTCTTTTTCCAGTCAGGTATCTGTTGGCCCAGACCCTGAGATGCCAGAGATTGTCCTTTCAGCTTGAGGGCCAAGTTAGATTTAACAGAGGAAAGCTGAGCAACCTGTATGGCTTTCACACTTCTAGAGGGTGAGCAATGCCTGAGCAGTGGCTCTCAGCCTCTAACATTAACAGTTGATAGCATGAATTAATTTGAAATTTCTGATTTGTGCCCATTCACTGTGCCTTTAACAAAATCAAACCTATTGTGCCAAGTAGGATGGTGCATAAATAAATAATGAACTCATAGCAGCTGTGAAGTCAGTGCTTGCCAGAACTGTATATAGCAGTTCCCAGAGACCATTGGGAAGTGGTAGAGAAAGACCAGTTTGAAAATAACATTTTTAAGTACAATTTTTAATCAAACTAATAACTTAGAGTGTAACTGCATCTGTGGACTTGTTTAAGTAGAATAAATGTGGAATAAATGGAATATTGACATCAAGTAAATATATAATGGAATTGATGAGAAGTATACTCTTCTCCACACTATCCATCTTCTAAACACTAAAGATCTGGGGAAGTGATTCAGACATCATCCTGCTCCTTAAAATTTAATACTAATTCATTTCCACCACATTCCTGATTTGTAACATGAAGGATTGTGAATCATGGGATTATGAGCCTTGCTAAATCAAAAGAAATTTTTGGCTTTTGAGTATTGTGTGCTTAATATTTTGAAGAACTGAAAATATGCAATACTGAATGCTTTAAATTCCCATTGCAATTACCAGTTTCGGGCCTTTTTTTAATACTCATTGTTTACCAGTTTCCACTGTGACCCTACTGACTGGACACCTGAGAACTTTGTGCTTGATATATCTGTCAATTCCAAAAATCTGTCCTCAGTTATGGAAGCTAAGAAGTTTTGAAAGTCTGTCAATTTTTTCAGTTGTTGAACTTATCTCATAATTGAACATGGAATAATAAAAGAGTCACCTGTTTCTTTAAAAATATAGGTGAGTCCTAAGGAGACCACCAAGGCGATCAGAGGGAGGGAGCACCTCTCCTGTGAGAAAAGACTGAGAGAACTGGGATTGTTCAGCCTGGAGAAGAGAATGCTTTAGCCTTCCAGTACCTGGGGAGAGCCTAGAAGAAGGATGGAGAGGAAGTGTTTGTGAGGATATGTAGTGTCTGGACAGGGGGGAACGGCTTCAAACTGAGAGTAGGTTTGCATCAGATATTAGGAGGAAGCTCTTTGCTGTGAGGGCAGTGAGGCCCTGGCACAGGTTGCCCAGGGAAGTTGTGGCTGTCCCATCTCCAGAGGTGCTCAAGTCCAGGTTGGAAGGGGCCCTGAGCAAACTGGTCTTGTGGAAGGTGTTGCTATTGATGGCAGAGCAGGTTGGAACTGGAAGATCTTTACAATCCCTTTCAACCCAAACCATTCTAAGAAGCTATGATCACTCCACCCACTTCCAGACCCTCACACCTGTTTTGTGAGGTACCAAACCTATTTGCTAACTGCTGGTCTTCAGGAGGAGCAGGAGCCCACTTTCTTGTGTGGGCAGTGGCCTGCTTCCAGCCCTCACATTCAACAGACTCTTGCCTTACTGCTCGAAATGGCACAGACTCCACCCTCACCTCTGCTGCCCATGGTGGGACGAGACTCCTGAGCCTGGACGGTTTCTAAGAAGATCCCACCACTGTCTCCCTCATCCTCCTCTGTGTTGCACAGCCTGTCATGTCCTCACATGGGAAACTGGTGAGAGACAATTTGATTTTAAGGGACATAATTTGATTTATTTTATGTTATTGAACATGGTTATAAAAAGAAGCTAATTTGATTTCCAAAAGTAGTTTGTGAATCTGAATTGTGGATTCAAACCTTGTGTCCCCCACTCTTGATAATTTTAAAGAGAGTTGTTTAGACAGTGAAGTCTTCTTAATGCATCTAAACTTGATATACAAAAAATGTAGTGAAATTTGAAAGTCTCTACCCCTTAATAAGGCAAGCAATATACACAATGCTCACGAAATGGCAAAATATTGAAACAACCTAGGCCAATTTCCTTAAAGAGGAAATAATTCTAAATTGTACTAATAATTTTGAAACTATTTACAATCTAGATGATATAGCCATTAACATGTGACTGTGATGTACGAATGTTTTTGTGATATTCTGAAACCAAGAAAGAAAATAGTTTTGCAAAGACACAGGTTTCACCGTATATGAAATGAGTGATTAAGTAGGGGTCCTAGGCTGGTATGTAAAGCTACTGGAGTTCTTGGAAGTGAATAATAGCAGGTAAATAACCTCATACCATTTGACTTCAAAACGGTAAATGACCATTTTTTCTTGGTAGCATAAAATTATTGAATACAAAAAATATTTTGATTCATTGGATTAAGTTATCCCATGAGTTATAACTGTGCATTTCCTGATTATACTTGTACAGCTCCTCAGAGTAGCTGAAATGATGGAGAACACAACTGACCTTAGTTTCTGATTTAAAGTCCCAGTTTTAGAATAAGTGAAAGATCCATTTCTGAATTAATTATTATATTAGTAATAAGATAAGCTATTGATTTGCTTTTCATTAGCACTACAGAATATTAGTTATTCAGCACAGTCTGCTATGTGTAGTAGTCATTCCTTAGTGACTAATTACAGGGATGATTCTTGTGATATTTGAAATGCTGATCTCACTGTTCATCATTGCCATGAAACATGGATAATTTAATGTACAGTCTGTATGGTGGTATTGAATGCTGTGTGATGTAAATATGTCAAAGCCTGATATTTTCTAATCCTCTTTATGGCAGTCTTTGAAATATTTGTTTGTAAATTATTACTGTCATTGATTATCAATGGATATTCCTCAACTCCTTTTTTTAACTTACTAATTTATATGTGTAATTTGTTTGTGAAAGTGAAGGAAGACAACATTTTTCCATAAAAAGCTGTAATGACTGATGGAAATTTGATAGACAGGGAGTAAGAATTCAGTCGGTGGGTAGTTGTAATAGCCAGTGTACATATTGGAAAACCAGGTTCTCATTTTTGGAGATCCAGATCTGTGGTTTCTTTCAGAATTTAATTTTGAAAGACAAAACATCTGTCCAGACCTCATGGTGCTAGTACATTTTTTTATCCTTTCTGGAGCCAATGAAAAACATTTATTGTATCATAAAAGACTGTTGTAAACTACTTATTTTAGGAGCTGTGTATCTTAATCTTGGCAGGTGACATCAAAATATACCGGTAGACACCTACTGGGTGTGCTGCTGTTAGACACATGTGCTGTTATCAGCTATGCTGTTATCAGCTTTCTCCTGGCTGGCCACAGTTTTGAACGAGTGGCTGGGGGTGTGTTGGATGAGATTTGTGGATGCCTGCTAAAATCCCTGAGGTGGAGAGCATCCTTGGGCCTTGAAGGACCTCACTGGGAGTGAATTCAGCAGAGGCTTTTCTGAGTCGCATCTGCACAGACTCAGCACTGTGGTTAGACAGGGGTCACAAGGCTTGAATGTTTTGACTGAAGTCCTGCTGGTGATTTATTTCAGAGATCCAAATCCTTTCATGTATCTGAGTCATAGGCTTGGATCTGTAAGATGAAAGCTGAGAGCACATTGCTGTGTCTTTATCGGGACAAGGTTCTGGACTGACACTCATTTTCAGATTCGTGGCTTGTCAGTCTCTGGTGGGAAGGGTTAAATATCAGCTTAGTGCTAACTGCCTGCTCTGTGGACTAAAATGTGGCACAGGTCTGGAGTAGATCCTCCTCCCCCCTCCTCCCCACCCATGGAGATGAATTTCACCCATAGGAATTGGGAGCTCTCTGAGAAACAGCAATGGTATTACTCATTTTCTAATGTGAGCTAAGACCAAGCTTTCTCCTGTGTTGCACAAGAAAGAAAGCTATTTTTAGTGAATCAGAGAATGAATTAAATGCCATGGGTATAAACAAAGTAAATAATCATGTAAAGGATGGCAAACATTTTATATTTTTCAGACAACAAATGCAGAGAAATTAGTGAGGCACTTGCCATCCACATAGTATTCTGCTGGTCTTTTTTTGTTTTGTTTTGTTTTGTTTTGTTAGTTTAAGCAGTGACATTTACTCACAAGTTTATACTAAATGAATAAATGATATTCATGGGTCGATGTTAGTGTGGTATTGGCAATGAAAAGCTAATTCTTATCAACCCCAATCTTCAAGTAAGAAAAGGCAATAGCCAAGGTAGATGGCTTCAGTTGTCTTTGAGCAAATAATAACAGGAAAAGATGCAGAACCTAATTAAGCAAATATAAGAAAATATGTATAAGAATAAACACACATCGTAACCACCCGCTATTTTGTAATTGCTATGTAACACCAAACACCTAGACAGAGGGCTGAAAATCAGACTACAACATGTGTGTCTCATTTTGTGAAAAACATGTGATAGAATGAAACAGGAGAAAGAGAGAAAGCTCTTGTATGCAAATCTTGCACAGTCTGCATGAGACAGGGTGTTGGCAAGACCCTTAGGGCTGGTCAGAAAGACAAAGGTTCATTATCCACTATCTCTTATGCCATTTGGCACGTTTGGAGTGTTCTGCCTCTGGTCACACTTGTAAGCACAACCCAGCAGCTTCCCTTCATCTCTGTGGTGGTCTGCAAGACCCACTCTTTGGGTAGTTCATGGCCCTGAGCTAGTGGGCTTTGGGTGGAAAGAGCCAAAGTGAAAGAAAAGTTGAAACTTTCCACATCTTGGTCTTTGCTCAGTGGAATTGCTGTCACACACAACTTGGATTCTATGGCTTTATCTATGTCGTGCTTTTTGAGTGGTGCCAGAAAAAACTGTGAGCAGCATTAGGATTGACTTTTCTTCCTAATCCACACCACTGCTGCACTGACTGCCCACAGGTAGGCCACGGGGAGCCTGTCAGCTCTAAGGTGTGTGCTAAGACATCCAGCAACCAGCCAAGGCTTTGGACATACCTGAGCATGTTTTGTCTTTCATAAAGTGGCCTCTGGTTGTACTTTCTGTTCATATGAATTGGGCATTTGGTCTTGAACCTTGCCTTGGGACACCTCTTACATTTGCCAGGTACAAATAACTTTTGTGCCTGCAGGTGGAAGATAAGGGCTATTGCCACAGAGCAGCAGAGGTCTGCACTTTGCACAGCTGCATTTTATAAAAATGTATAAATAAATAATCCCATGTATAAATATTTTCATTTGAGACAAGCATGTTTGTCATGAAGGATACTTAAAATCCTGTACCTTTTTTTTTTCTGTTCCATAAGTAATACTATGGAAGAAATCAGAATCTAATATAAGAAAGCCACATGACTTCTTTGCTTAAGATGATCTACAGATCTTTTGTGGTATGAAAATACACTATTTTTACTTTCTTTTTCTTTTTTTCCTTTTTTGTTATAGTGTTCTTAACTGACTTTATCTTGGCCCAGGATCAGTGTTTTTAGGACATGCAGTATTACATATTTATGGAACTTAAGTACTAAAGATGTACAATTTGTTCTTTAAAATTTGGCTCCCCTTGTAGTCTTCACTTATAAACCCAGATAAATAAAAGAACACATGCCTGGCTGAAATGCACAATCCTTGCAGTTCTGACTAATTGCTTCCTCACTGCAGTCCTCCTTCAACACTCCCCTCTCTGGTTTTGTTTCAAGACTGTGAAGACATTTTTTCCTGCTTTCATGTTCAGCAGAAGATTGAAGGCAATTGCTAGATAAACTTGGTTACCACTCTTACTGGGGCCTATAAGACAAAGAGCTACCCAGCTTCCTGCATGATGCCAAGACAAGAACTTGACCAGAACAAATTGTGCTCCCATTAAGCCCAATCTTTTATGTGGAACATTTTTGATAAATCGGTAGGAGAAAAAAAGAAAGGTCTTTTGCATTTTAAATAACACACTCAAACTACCCCAGCCAAGAATCTGGGGAGTAATTTGTTTAAGGCCAAATGGCAGGTTTATGCAGGTAGGCTAGCATGTTTACCAGAGGAGGAAAATGCTGAAGCAGCAGTTACAGGCATTGCCAGCAGTGGGGTATGCCAGCACTAGCACTATTTTTGGAGGCAGATACATGGCAACTATCAAACTTTTCCAAGAGATGTGAATCAGTCTTGTTAACTATCAGAGAACATGGTCAATTACTTTCTTATAGTTTTGATTTATTAACTTCTACTCTGAAGCTTAAAAATCTGAACCAGTAGCATATCCTACTCGCATTTGAATATGCTTGTTTTAAAGTACTGCCTTCCAAAGGTAATGCTCTGGCCATGCCAAAAGAATTTTGCCTGGATGACAACTTCAGAAATACACAGAACCTATCCAATTTTGTCTGAAAGGTGACTTTTAAAACATACATGTCTAGGGAATTTAGCAAGAAAAGGTTGAACTTTAGCCCGTGTTTGTTTACATAAGGAGTGCTTTCCTGGAATGTATACACCTAGATGTTGTATATTAGCAGTAGAGACATAAAGGCAAAGATTTGCAGTTTACACATATAGCAAAGCCACCGTGGCCTCCCACTCACCTGCCCCCGGGGGAAATAAGCTATTATTCTGAAAAATGTTGTTTTTCCAGTAAGGTCCTTTGTCAGTACAGCTGTGTTGGGGTAGGGCTTTGTATTCTTCTTAGCTTCACATTATTCTCAAACAAATTCATTGTAGTGTAAACCTAGATGAGTTTATGATTTTTATTTGTAATATCTGCACTTGGAGGTCATTTTCTTGCATCCGACTTGAGCGCCTTAAGGAACTTTGCTGTCTGAGCACCCAGGGGCTGCTCTGTCAGCCACACTGGCACCACCTGCTTGGGACCAAAGCCCCTCTGCAGCAGCAGCCCCAGGGAGGTGATGGATGCCCTACTTGGCTCCCTGCACACCCCACACAGTCAGACCACTTTCCTTACTGCCTGACTTCAGGCTTGCCACAGCAGAGTCTCAGACCGCTGGGTCCTTAAAATAATGTAATCATACTGCAACAACAGAATAACACCTCAGGCTGGAGGAGGAGGGACCCCAGAAAAGGGACCCTATGTCTTTTATACTCTGTCAGTCTGCACGGGGACATCTGGGGTCTCCCTGCTGAGTCCTCGCCTCCTGCAGCGTCCCTCACCTGGCTGTGCCTGTGCATTTGTTACGCAGAAGGTTGGCAGTTCATGGGCACTTGCCTCGGGCTCTGCCACCCAGACCTCAATCTGCACAGTGAGCTACCTGCATTAAATATATTCCTCAACATCTCAGACATTCTTTCTCCTAGTTTCGTAGCAAATACTGAGTATGCTGCTCATACTGAGTATGACCTTTTGGCTCAAATTGCCTGCTGAAATGCTTTATTCAAACTGATTTCTCTCCTCTCTTCATCTAATCAGTTACAAATTTTCTGGGAAACTCCTGCCACAGATAATATCATATTGTGAAGAGAAACTGCCTAAAATATTTTATTTATATAGTATGACTCATCGTTTGCTTGATATTACACTGGTTGCTATACAATTGCCCACTAGAATGAATTCTTGGCTGTTTCTAACAGTCTGTCTCATTGCTTACTAGCCATGGCACTTATTTGAACTTTGCCTGTGTGCTGAGGTTGGCACCATGGCATGGAAATCCAGGTGGGAGATGGAATAAAACCCTTTGGTAAACCTCTGAAGAATGATAAGAGTGAGAAGTTTTTGCTGAGCAGATCATACACAAGGCTCTTTTTCAGGTTGTGAACCTGCCCATTATTTGTCTCAAGCTGAAGTTGCCCATGCAGCCTTTTAGGAGACTCCTCAACAAAACATTGGTAAACACTGAGTTTCCTTGACAAGTTCTGGAAGCAGTTTGTGAGTCTAGGAATTGTTCCAAATGCACAGTATGGCCTTTTAAAGGTGAGGAGGAGGACAAGGGCAGATGAAGAGCTCTGCACTAATTTGTTCAGCAGTATAAAGGTACTGAGGACTGGGTTTGTCTAGGCAAGACAGGAGCGCAAGACCTTTCATTGCCTTGGTTCTGATTGCTAGCAGTGTTTCATCTCTCCTGAGGAAGGTATTTGTGTTCACTCACAGCACAGGCCCGGCATGGCTATGCTGGTAGACTAGGCCCTGGTCAAAATGAATCATTGACATCCCACTTTTTGTTCAGTGAATGACACCCTGGATACAGATGCTGGTAGCACATGCCAGGCAACCTGCTGAGCAGCTGTGTGGAGCATGTTTTAGGTGGAGGTAGCCAAATCAGCTGTCTGCTCCTGGTTCTCCTGGCCTGAATATCAGTTACATTGATAGCAGTGCAACTATCTCAAGGAGACCTCCATCAGTGAGAGGTAAAGAGTGATGCTGATGAGTGCTGCAATGTTGAGCTGGTCTGCAAAGCAAAAAGTCTTGTTTTGCCTAATCTGCTAAAAAACATGTGAACAGGCTTTGGTTAGGAGAGAGGCTGGGACTGGAGGGTAGCGTGGACTTGAGGAGGTTTATCTACTCTTTCACTTGCTGTGCTTCCTGGTTGGTAACATTTTGGTAAAGACAGGTATTAAAATAAAAAGTTATGTAGAAAAGTGAGTCTGAATGTGGTTGGAGAATATTTGTGTAGAAAATGTCAACTTCATTTAAAAAAATATTCAGTTTTGGCAGGTTCTCTTGAGATCATCTAGTCCAATCTCATACCCAAGCTGGATGAAGTCATGCAGAGCCTGGTCTGGCTGAGGATAAGACATCTCCTCCAAGGATGGAGTATCTTCTTGGGGCACCTGTGCTGGTGGCTTAACCTTTCCCCCATTTTCTCCAGAAATCTAGTCAGAATTGCTTTTGCTGCAAGATGGGACAGTTGGCTCTTTTCTCCTCACTGTGCATCAGAGAAGAGTCTGTCTTCATCTTTCCTGTAGTCCTTTCTATTTTAGTGATGAATATTCTCTGTACTCTAGTTAAGTCTAGTTGTTCCCAGGATGCAGGTTTGGAGTTAGGCCTCTCCAACAGCACAATTGCCCACGGCGGCTGTGGTTTTTCTACAGCTTTTGCAATTGAATAGATGACAAAATCAGAGCACAGTAGAATTCAGCTTAGCTTGTGCTGTCCCTAGCTCATACAGGCTGATCTCAATTCAGCCTGTGACTCTGATGACATATACTGAATATTTCTATAAGGCAAATACAGTTCCATAGCTCTGGTAGTGATGTCACCTATTTGAACTGGCTGAATTATTATTTTAAGTTAATACTACACTGTATAAAATGATTGTGGGCCTTTTTGCTATTTCCAGCTCTATTCCCCCCACTGGTAGAGCTCAGTAGGATCTCCACATCCAGGCAGGACTAGAGCAGGCCTAGGAGCTGTCTGCTTTGTTCAGCATTTTCTTTGCAAAACCTACAGGAAGCCAAGGCAGTCTGCCTGCAAGGCTTCTTATAACATATTATCTTGTGTGGTTTCCCTATGGAAAATATATGGCTGGAAGGAATATCTTGTGTTGAACCACTAGAATGTGAAGAATTTGGGAATCAGTTTTTCTTACATAACTCGGTACTCACTCTTCAAAAGAAAAGCGACAGAAAGGAAAGCTCTTTGTCATATCCTGAGTTTATTATCTCCTTTATTCACTATTTACTGCAGGAGGTTGTGACAGCCTAATGCTCTTCTAAAGGTTATTTTAGTCTGGCAGAAAGATGGAAGAAGAGGGAAAAACAGACAAGAGAGGAAGGGAGTGAGTGGTCATACCAAAGGGAATTTACTATTAGATTCTAGTAGAAAGAAGAAAAGAGAGCAAAGCAAAGGATGACATAGTTTCATCCCATTTAATGGAATGGATTTTGCTAGCAGTGTAACTATCTCAAGGAGACCTCCATCAGTGAGAGGTAAATAGTGATGCTGAAAAGAAATTTTGATGTACATGACTCACTTTGCTCTTTTGCATGTGGCAGTTCCTAATGGTATTCCTTTCAGATTTCAGTGATCTCCCGTAACTGCTGCTTTTATTTAGGTAACAAGACTGTAGCTCAACATTACAGTCTTTTCACATATTCTATGAGTTTTCAGTAATTTTTCATGAGAAAGGAATTGCTGCAGAATATGAATGTCAAAATGAAAACTTCCATGTAAATAGAGTCTATTTTGTAAATAATATTTTTTAAATTTGTAAAATCATGAAAAGATGACAATTTCATTCTTACATTTGATAATGTAATAGTGTACATGGAGGTCACAAGGGATTGAAGGGAAAACCACTGAAATTATTAATCTCCCCATTTAAATTAGTTTTCTGATTCTGAAATTGAATTTAACATTTTTACTTAGTTTACACTCCGAATTCTTCTGCAAATCCTTAATTCTTCATCTTAGGAAACTAAAAATGTCTGACAACAGCATGACTGACATTTACAAACAATAAATAATATGGTTTCAAAATACAGTCTCCAAGGAAAGTACATACTTGAATTAGTACGATAGTAGAATTCTTTCCCAGTGGTTCTGTGCTTTGGCAAGATATCTTCTTGGACGTTGGAAACCAGCAATTACAGATGGACTGAAACAGTCAAAGAGGGAACATCTGAAATGATTTTTTACACGTTGCTGTAAGTTCCTTTTCTGTTTTAAGTTAGCAAGATCTAAAACATCATGGTAACAGATGTTGGTATCTGAGGGTAAACATTTCAGAATGGAAATCTCTCTGTGTGTCTCCTGCTCTGCATACGTAATATTAAGAACATACAAACATATCTTATAATTCTAAGAAAAGTTTTCACCTACCTTGAATAGTTGGCTTAGTTAAATAAAAGTTAGTAATCTTAAAAGGGTTAATAATCTTCTTGTGCATGCCTGGAGTAAATACTGAGGGCTTATGAATATGTATGGTAGTAAAAATAATAATTTCTTATCTTTTTTGTTTTGCTATCCATACTCATTTTAAGAGAGGAACATGACTTTTTCTTTGGACAAAATCTTCTCATTTTTGCATGAAAACCTAGATTTCACAGAATATGGGCCATGATAACAGGATCAGGAGACGTGAATGCTGGAAGATATACACATTAAAATTAGTACATTTGATGTTTATTGCAGACAGGAGATCTTTCAAAGGTTCAAAGGGTATTGATTACGAGATTATTGGAGAAGATTACTTCTATTTCAACAACACAAAATATACTGCTTTAATAATTGAGTTGTCTTTCTTAATTTATCCTGAGCATTGGAAAGAATCCCTTTATCCCACTGCCAAATCTAATATATTTTGTGTGTAGGATCACATAAATACAGTGGTTTTATAATTTACTTTGGACAATACCAAAATGAAGCATACATGGGAGGAATGACTGTGTCAATAATGAGGCTCAGCAGAGCTAACTTCAGACAGTGACCTGAAAAGCTCATCTGGTATCACAAGCCTTTATTTCGTTTGCACTCATGACAGCATTCATCTGTGAGAACTGCCTAAGAGGAGTAAAATAGTTTTGAGGAGTCTCCACAGTTAATGATAGTTTGCTATTTTCAGCCCAGATGTTTAGCTGGTGTGTGGAATCCTGAGGACTACTGGGAAAAAGAGAGTAAGTTACACACTTTTTAAAAAATTAGAATAAGATGTTCATGTTTTATGTGTCTGGATACATAAAAAAACCAGGAGGAAGTTGTAAAATTTCTTCCATGAAGTAGCATTCATTCTTAGAGGTTTGTTTCTCTTAATACCTGTTTGTACTTTTTTGACACCTTGTCTACGTTTTCATCACTTCTAGTACTATACACACTTCACTGGAGACTGAGTCCCTCCATCTTTTTCCCTGTCCTCTCCAGCTGCACATAAGTGTCTTTGAATCATCCCAGTAGGAATCTGGCTGTATCATGCATCTCATTGCCCTCTCCTCCATTCCTGTGATGATCCCTCCAGAGACGTGCCCACATTTTTCATCTTGGCAGGCAGCCCACTCTCCCATTCTGTGAATGGCCCATAAAATTCTTCTAAAGGAGAATGTAAACCCACTTATTTTGCTGTTCATATGGAATTCCTACCCTGCATTTTTCTCCTGTCTGCATATCATTCTGTGATTTGGCTCGATTTTACGTTTATTTCTGTCTATCATCCTTATGCCACATTCTATTTTTGTTATTTCTTCTCCACCCCTTTTTGGAAAGAGCTGCTTCATACTTCCTATTTTCTGGTTTCCCTTGGGTGCAACCAAACCCTTCCTTGGGAATATCTTTGCTCTGGGAGCTTTTTTTCTCCATTTCTTCTGTCCTCACATTCTTCCACAGGCAACCCCCCTATAACGATATTCTTCTGCCACTTTTCTCTGTGACGTACCTCTCAGTCTTGGGTTACCTACCAATTTTGTGCTCCACCACCATGATGAATTTCTATCAAGCTCTGTTATTCTCTACAGCTGCATTGAAGTCTGTGGTCTCATCATTTGTTTCCTTCGTGAGGCCCAACCTTGCACTGCAATGGTTTGTGCCAGGTTGGCCTCTGCAGAGAGACATCCTCTGCCTCTGCACCTTCTCATTTATGTCATGCCAAGCCCTCAGTCATTTCCAGCTGCATCTCTCTGTGTTTTATCACTGACAACATTTTCCATTTCACTGGCCTTAAAAGAGAAAGAACAATGTCTCTCAACATGCCTGTTACGGTGTTTGCTTTATTATTGTGGTGGGTTGATGCTGTGACTGGATGCCAGGCATGTGTCAAAGCCACCCTGTCACTCCCCTCCTCAGCTGGACAGGGGAGAGAAAATATCATGAAAGCTTATGAGTTGAGACAAAAACAGGGAGGGATCACTCAGTGATTACCATCAGAGGCAAAACAGACCCAACTTGGGGAAATTAGCTGAATTTATTACCAACAAGAATCAGAGTAGGATAATAAGAAGTAAAAAAACCATTAAAAACAACATTCCTCCACCCCTGCCTCCTTTCCAGGCTCTACCTCCTCTCCCAGAGGCCCATGGAGACAGGGAATGGGGGTTATGGTCAGTTCATCACACTTGATTCCTGGTACTGTTCATGGAGAGGAGTTAATCCCCTGTTCCAGCGTGGATTCCCTCTCAAAGGAGACAGTTCTCCATGAACTTCTCCAGCCTGCATCCTTCCCATGGGCTATGATTCCTCATTAACTGCTCCAGCACAGGGTGCAGGGCTTCAGGAACAGCCTGCTCCAGCTTGGATTCCCCACAGAGTCACAAGTCCTTCCAGGAAACCCACTCCAGTGTGGGCCTTATCTCCACAGGGCCTCAGGTCCTACCAGAAGCCTGCTCCAGCGTGGGCTTCCCAGGGCATCACAGCCTTTCTTGGGCATCCCCCTGCTCCAGCATGGGTCATCCACAGGCTGCAGGGGGATCTCTGCATCTCTGTGCATGTCCATGAGCTCCAGGGGCACAGGGTCTCCACCACAGGCTGCACCTTGGGCTGCAGGAGAATCTCAGATCTGGCACCTGAAGCACCTCCTGTCCCTCCTTTTCCACTGACCCAGGGGTCTGCAGAGTTGTTCCTCTCACATGTTCTCACTTCTCTCTTCTTTGAGCACAATTACATCTGCTCCATAACTCCTTTCTTACATCCGTTATCACAGGTGTGTTACCACCTCAGCTGATGGGCTTGGCCTTGGCCAGCGGCGGATCCATCCTGGAGCCATCTGGCACTGCCTGTGTTGGCCATGGGGGGATCTTCTGGCATCTCCTCACAGAAACCACCCAGTAACCCACCACTACCAAAACCTGGCCGCAGAAACCCAATACAACTAGTCACTTTTCATTTAGTGGAGGATGAATGTCATGATTATGAAACTTATGTTTCTTTCCTCCTGCATAATGAAAGTGGCTGAATTCCTGCTTTAAATGTGAAATTTGTTGGTGTTAACTGTGGAAACTCAAGCTGTATAATTTGTTGGCAATCTTTGCAAAATTAAAAGCAAGTGTATGGGATTATATGCATAAGTCAGTTACTAAAATCTGCTTCAATGCTGTATTGTAGGGGAACAAAAGGAGAAGAAAGATCCACAGCTAGGTAGTACTGATTAATGCAGCTCCATTGCTAGGGAAATGTTCCTCTACTCAGGACATTACCATTAGAATTAGAAAGACTTTTTGAGAAACAGCAGGTTTTGTCCTCAACAATATCTAAATGTTGTCAAATGCAAACACCTGTAACCATTGAAACATCAAGACTTAGAAGAGAATGAACAGGACAGTCGACAGTTTTCAGGAAGTTCCAGCTTCTGCCCTTTAACTACCAAAGAAATTCAGATTTTTGGGAAGGCTCATCCAAACTCAGCACCTGACAGCCAGTCATAGCTCCCCGTGACAGGACACTACTTCATCCTCATTGGATCTGGATGAGAGGTGTGTACTAGGCCAGACAGAAATTGGTGATCCAGAAATAATGTTTTCACCACAAGTTTATATATTTATGTCTGGTTTGATGAAAGTCAAAGACCCGGCTTTTCACACAGTCATCCTGATTTGAAAGAAAATTCAAAAAAGTAATTCCAGGTGTCACTTCTTATACTGAATTTTATATCAGAAAATCCAAACTGACCACCCGTAGAAGGCAGGTAAAGTAGCTATTTTTTCTTGTTAAGTGTTAGAATTTAGCTGCATGATTTGTTTCAATTGATCAGTTCTACAACTACTTAATAACAGCTGCATTGGAACAGGCTCCCCTGGGCAGTGGTCACACCACCACCCTGACTGAGCTCAATGAGCCTTTGGACAACACTTTCAGGCATCATGGTGTGACTCTTAGGGGTGTCCTGCACAGGGCCAGGAGTTGGACTCAATGATCCTGATGGATCATTTGGTACCTTCAAACTCAGCGTTTTCCATGATTCCATAATTCTAAAGACTGTTAAACTGCATTCCAACTACTAAGCAACAGATTTTTTGTACTCCTTTTATTGAAAATCATGCAATTTATGGCTTCAAACTGCTCTCTTTTCAGTTCTGTTGCAGTGAGACATGTGGCTCTCTTTGTAGGAAGTGAAGAATTTGCAATTTTATGACTGAATGTGGAAATTGTTATCACTCTCTGTTTTGCCTGTTTTCTCCTTGTCTTGCTGAGCAGCCTGCTCCTGCTGCTGCAGGGAGCTCTCTTATGTCAACCTTGTGTTTGACCTAACAGCACAGGTTACCCATGCCAACTAGGAATTCTTCTGTGGATGGCTGTTCAAGCTGTAAACTAATTTTGCTGTTTAAATCATCACTGAAGCATCTCACAAAAATTCCTGCACTGATGAAAGACGGGGTATACATTTGCTAGTGAGTAAGCAGAATGATAAAGTCTCTGAGCCACTCGTGCTGCTCATGGGAAGGAGAGGCAGCGTTGCAGGATGAGGTGTTGACCTTGGTGAGTGGCCATAATTTTCAGATCACATTTCTAGCAAATCATGTTCTTTCTTCTTCCTTCCCTTTTCTAGCATTTCCATCCCCTTTGTCCAGGGAAGAAATTCAGACATTTCCTGGATGGCTACGCAAGAACTTTCACATTTATCTTCTTCTCCTCTGTGAGCTTTTTCCCTTCCCAATTTTAAGAGGAATTTAGAGGAGAGAGAGCTGCTGTGAAGCAAGGTGCTAATTGGCACGAGCACTGATGACAGGGCTAGGTCTTTCAGAGAGGTTTCTGATTTGTTCATCCACAGATTAATACAGAAATTCTCTGGGATTCATGGATGGTACAGATGGAAAAGTCATATTCGGTCATCTGGTTCATCCATCTCAGAGCACAAGGTTATTCAGCAAGACATATGTTTCTAATATTTTGTCCAACCTATTTTTATAGGCTGGGTCACGAATCATGGGGCTTACTCCATCCCCAAAGGACCACTATTCTATGTCTAATCAACTTTCAATGCTGGGAAGATTTTTTTTCTGCTATAGGTTTTCAATTTGTTAATTTTATTTAATTTTAAACTTGCTTATCTCTTCTAAACACTTCCTCTCATTTTTCATATTTGAGTTCTTCATCTGTATCTTTGCCCCTATCAGATCATGGTATTTTAAACAGGGCAAATTGTTGAAGCTTATCTTTATTTTTGCCTGGCAAGTTGCCTTATAAAACCCTCTGTACATTAATGTGTCATTTAACCTTCAGACTTAAACATTTTGGAAAGTTCAGCCATATCTGAAGACTGGAGGAGGCAAAAATACCCCTGCTCCCTTCCATGTTAATATAAGCAATATAGTCATTCAGTTGAAGCTCTGCACGCCCATGTTTTGAAGCAGGGCTGGGAGATTTGGCAGGAAGGATGGCTGCTTACAACCAAAATGCGTCTCTTGACATCACTGAAAAATGTATTTTAGATAAATGATGAGTCCAAAAAAAGAAATCCTCTCTCAGGAGTGCAGTGGGAACTTGTCAGAGCCTGGCTGTTGGCTTTGGAGCGTGGAAGATCCCCTGTCCAGCTGTGGCTGCTGTGGGATGAGGGGATTGTGACTGTGCCAGCCCTTTGCCCTGATGCTGGGCTGAGCAGGCCTCAGCAGGCAGGGCCCCACCTTGCTTAAGGACATGGGGCACCCCTTCTGGTGCTGGCACAAAGCTGACGCCAGGGAGGCAGGAGAAGAAAGGAAGCATAAAAATAGACCTGAAGAGAAAAAAATCTGGGAAGAAGAGGTGAGAGCAGTCAAGGAAAACAGTACGCACTAAGCATAGGAAGGAGTACAAGACTCCCTGTCATATGGTCCTCTGCAGAACTGGGTGTGTGATAATAGCTAGAAAGGCATGTGTTTCTGTATCCTATGGATATAAGCACCTGTATTTTCAGTCCTAGTTTTACAGACTTGGTTTTTATTTCCAGGGTCTTTCCTTGCCTGACCAGACCCTTAAGCAGCTCAATTCCCATTTCTCACCTCCTGTCCCATGTTCTCCTGAGCACCTTTCTACCCAAAGGCAGCTCCCTGTTTTCCCCATTTCCTAGATCTCCATCTTCCCAGCTTGCACTACACTTACTTCCTTTCCACAGCAACCACTAGTATGTGTTACCAAATTTAGGGTTGTATTCTTTTATTAGGTAGTATGAAGTGCAGTGAAATATGCAAGATTACTGATTTGTACATAGTGATAGGAATCATGTCTACTGTCATTTCAGTAACTATGAACACAACATGAAGAATCTCTCACTAAACATTCTCATTTCAATAGCCATTTCAGTATTATGTTTAATAGTAGTTCTGGGTTTTGATAAAAATCAAGATTTTATCAAAAAACTACTTAAACAAATATTCTCTTGACCTAAGTGAGATGAAGGAAAAATAAACATTGGTTTATGCTTTAAGAGGTAAAGCTTGTTTTGCCTCCAGGGATTTTCCTTCAGTAAGAGGCTAAAAGGCTGCCAGATATTAAGGACGAAGTTGTGAATTACAATATTGGAGTAACTTTCACTGCATTGAGCATTACTAGGCCAGTCATAAAGCAATATGAATTTGCATTTATTAGTCTCCTTGCTGTCAGTATCAAAGCTGCTTTTTTAAGATCATGGTTTAGGAACTGACATCACTGGAAAATCATCTACTGTGTCATAAAGAAACATTTTATTACTGAAAATGTTTATATAGGGATGTTTATGCTGCTGAAAGTAGAGATGGCATGTAGGGAACTGTACTTGGTGCTTTTGAAAATCTTGAAATTTATCATCTAATTCCTAATATATAAAATTATTCTACTGTTTGATTTCTTTCCAACACTTTGATTCCTTTACATGCAGTCATTTCAAGGAACAAATACTGCTAACATCACCACAGAGAGTAAAGATAAACCAGTTGCTACTAGTTACCCAGTTCCAAACCCAGATTATTGTGTCTTCTTTAATATGATTTACTTTGTTTTCTGAATACAAATTGGATTTGTTGTCTTGTTAATGAATGAATAGAAGACTTTGCAGAAAATATTATATTTAACCAGATGTGTTTCAAAATTTAATGGGCCAGGATTTCTTTTGACCTATCACTTACTAAGCTATTTGTGATTGTGTCAAATACAAGGTGTACTTTTCAGAAAGAAGCTCTACATAGTGATCTGGTGTTAAGGAGAAACTTGAATCATTTAAAATATTGGAGAGCATTCTGTTCAAGCTCTATTCATAGTAAAATAATGTAAAGAAAATTGTTATTGACAAAGCTATAGGTTTCTTTTAAGAATTTGTTTGAAAAGAATATATTTTTATACTGAACTTTCAAAACCACATTCGCCAAAAAAAAACCTGGTTATACTGCCAGATGTCTTTGTGAATTTATTTTGCTATTGTGGTAGATTTATGTAGTTACCATTATATTAGTGTTGAAAATTTTAATAAATTAAAAAATGGGACGAATTATTTTTTTTATGTTTATGAGAACTAAATAAATTTGTTCTTGCTGAAATTACAAACAGATAAACTCCTTTCACCTCTATTTACCCTTGAAGGGAGTATTGCAGTTAACTATCACATGCGCAGCAGCACACATTGTACGCATTCATTTACTGAAGCAATTCTACTGTATGTAAAAAGAAAAAAGATACTTCTACTTGTAGCCAGAATTTAGGGTGGCAATTCTTTCTTCCT
>NW_005054554.1:484051-506177 GCF_000277835.1 Geospiza fortis | reverse complement strand
CCTGCTGAGGAATGAAGCGGACACAGTGCATGAGTGAATTGCTCATTACCAAGAGCACAAAGATTCCCTTGAAAGACTGCAGCATCTTGAAGTAAACTGCACTTCACCTTACGTTGAGTAATGACATAAAAGCCACCATCTAATGCTAATTACACAGGCTGAGTCACTGCAACTGCACAATCCTACCCACTTGCTTTCCCTCCCTGTTCTTCCTGCTTGTGACTTGTTTGAAGTATATAACAAGTACCTCTGGACAAGACTGTCTGCTCTGATTATTTCATTAACTACTGCAATATGGTTCAGTCTTCATTTGGGAGGCTGGTAAGCACTGGGATTCTACTGGTAAACTAAAAAGAGAACACTAGAGGGACTTTCCATGTAAGAAATCTGTCAAAAGAATATGCCACTGCCAATATGACTGCATCAGACTTCAGAATGTGTGGTCTGGGATAGGACCTGGTAAAGTAATTAACAGCTGCATTGGACAGCATGATTTGGCTAAAGGACTAGTCAGAGATTAATAGACACCTGCAAACTTCTCTGGTGATTTGTATAAGCCTTTATAGCTTATATTGCATCTAAAACATTAAGACTGTCCTGAATGAACTTGTTTTATCACTACATCTTTCTTCTTGAACAGGAGGGAGATACCAGCAGGAAAGCACTTGTTGAATTTAAGGGTTAAGCAGGAATTACATCATGCCTTTTCAGCTCTGATGGTCTCTCATTCCTTTGGAGAGACAGCACAGCCTTGGGCTGGCTGCAGTGCACATGACTAGGTCTCCAAAACAGGATTTCCAGAGTTCAGTTTAAAGAGCATCACCTGGTTAGATATCACCTGTCAGAGTGGATAAGCAGGGCAGTCTAGAAGCCAAGACTGGAGAAAAGAACGAAGAAAGCTCTGGAAGGCCATTAGAAGACATTCACACAAGAGTCAAGAGCAGCTGGGTAAGGAACTGGTCAGACTGAGGAAGCCTGAGAGCTGCTACTGACCCTTAGGTCTGGGACCAGAAAAGCTGCTTGATGGATATTCTTGGTGGAAAAAACAGATGGAAGAGTAAGGTGACTGTTCAGTTCCTTTGTCCATCCAGAGCTTTGAATGAACCTTTAAAGGTGATTCTTCAGTCTGAAAATCTTGCAAAGGTTAAGATTGTTATAGGTAAAAGTTAAGTTAAATTAGGGTATATAGTTCAATTATATTGTATTAATTATGTTATATTAACTGTATTATGTTAAAGGCGGGGGGCTTATTAGAATGTGCTAAGAGAAGGGTCCAGCATTTGGTGGAACAGCGGTCTGGCAGGCCAAGGCGAGGTCAAAGAGAGATTGGATGGAAGACCTGACCAATCATTCGAAGCCCTGCAGAAACGATTGGTTTAGAATGAACGGCATTAAAGACCAATGAGAAGCCTGGAAATTGACCAATCATCATGTGGATCCAAAATGGACCAACCCTGGACTCAAAGGGGTCTATAGATGGGGGAAATTCGGTCGGGTTGGGGTTCTTCTTGTTTTTGGTTACTGGTTTGTTTTTGGGAAGAGCCCGGTGCATTTGAGGTTAGCACACTGTTTTGGTTTTTGGCTCGCTGTGTGGGTGCCTGGGCTTATCCTGGGTCCTCTGTTTCTTGTAGCTGTTTTAATAAACCAGAACCTCTTTCTCCGGAGAAAGTTTGGCTTAGTTCCTATTCATAACGAGATGACTGTAGTGCAGCTAGAAGAAACTCAAATTCAAAACTGCACTCCTATAAGCCCTCATTGTTGGTCTCTTTCTTCATGTTCTCCACTCTGTAAGAGTTTGCTTCTTTACAGATACACAGGAGCCCCAGATTGTCATGGCAGATGAACTCGATGCCCAGCTCGTACCTACTCATGCATACCACTGGTTTAGATTTTTGAATGAACCACTGTGCTTAAACTTCCTGAGATCCTGGTCCCAGAGATACTTGAAAAGACATTTCTGCACAGATCACTGCCTGAAGATCTCTACCACAGATGGCAATACACATGAGAGCTGCCCTGTTTCTAACCAGACCTGGCCAGAAATTCAGTCTGGACAGAGACAGACTTGGACACTTCTTGATTGAGATACTGCATTCGCTGATGAGAAACTGATCACTGAGGTTTGGAAATGCCTATGCACGGAAAGACTGCATAAGAACTATGATTTTGATCCTGATATTTATAACAGCAAAGGAAGAATGGACTGGGAAGACATTCAATGTCATGGTTACTGTACCTCTGGACCCGGGAGGATCTGCATCCTAGCAGACTCTTAGGCTGTCTCATTAAAAATGCAGTATTATTTGCAAAATGCTAGTCAACTGTTGGTGACCTCAAAAAATATGGTGTTTAACAGTGGTTAATTTGCAATCAAGATATGGATAAACGAAACCCCCTAGTTGCTGACTACTAAGAAAAGAAGTATTATTTTTTTAGTCTTTGTTACCTCAGGTTTCCTGCCATGTTCTCCAGCTGCTACTTCAAAAATTTTCTTGTGTTATTACCAGATTGCATATTTTAAAAAGTCATCATGCAAAAGCTGGCTGATTAAAAGCAAGTTACTCATCCAACTCATTACAGCTTTCATGAGTATCTATCTCATAGCAGCCGGAAGAGTTATTTTGCTATAGTGGAATTTTCATTAAATCTTCAATTTTAATTTCTGTTTATCAAGCGTCATTTCTCCATGGATCAGATGTCTTACAAATGTATCCAATATTCTTTTGATTTTGCCAACCAATTTCTTTGAGGGAAGAGGTATAGTATAAAAACTCTACTAATGACCATCAACTTGTCCCTTTAAAATTCATATTTAATTTCTGAGTTTTCACTGCATAGATTTGCACTCTTACTGATCAAAAAACCCTACTTTTCGTACTTGACTTGCCAGAGCAATTAATTCTCTCTAACACATTGCTATTTTTGCTTGTTTTTTGCTGTTTGGCTTTCTTCCTTTTCCACCTATGATTATGAAAACCTGTCATGGTCCTGAAAGAAAGAATATTGCAATGTTGTTTTGAAAGTAGATGTTCAAAGCTTCCGTGATTTTTCTTTGTGATGAAATAGAGCCCACAAATCTCTGTACCGTCCCTGACATGTGAATTGTGGAAGATTCAATCCATTTTGGGGACCTCAGAAGACTTTTGAAACCACAGTTACAATTGACACTCCTCTTTTCTATAGGTATTCACTATCAATGCAGTGAGTGAACAAAAAAATTTTTTTCAACAGCTCCAGAAGAAGTTCTTAGTATCAGTAAAGGGAGTTATTTTCAGAAAATTAAACCCATATTGTCAGCCTTGTGTTTTGAGAAAAATACAATAATCTTTTCAGAGAAAGATGGCACAATGCTGTCAAAATGGTATTAAACTTTGACATATGTAGTGTGTTGATCAGTGTTATCAAGATTGGAGACAGTATAAGTAATCACAACAAATTAAAATAATACCATTTAGTTTCTTCTTTAAATCTTTGATCAACATGAAAAAGGCTTATCTGCAAGCAAATCTAGTCTTATTTTAGCATAGCACTGGGACGGACTGTTTGAAGTGAGCGGGGGTTACATCTTCAGCAACATTGTTCACCTTCCTTTTTTAACTTTTCCAAATAAGAATTTTTTGCGTAAACTTAAATAAATTTGGGAATCTGTGATGGACTATTTTCAGCTGCAAAATTCCATTGTGTACCTCTGATACAATCAGATAACTGCAATCCAGATATAAAATAATCATCTCCAAGAAGCAGGCCTAGACAGAACAAACATCCCGATGGCAACAGGGGAATTATTTTCACTCCCAAATACTTTCCTTTACAGATTATTAGGAAAAGCAGTTGTCATCTAGTATTTATGTGGAAACTAGAAATCTGTTTTCATGAAGAGGATCTATCTTTTATCTTAAAATAACATTGGATGCAAGTCTGCCACTACTGCAGAGCTGCTTACATTGTGGGTCTCCAGCATCCAGACTGCAAACAAGACAAAGACAGAGAAACAGTCCTTCTAGATAATTTTGCCATTTCCATTAAAAAAAAAACAAACAAAAAAACCCAAAACTGTGCTCATTCCTTGTCTGCTGGGCCTCCCTTACAATGGCAAACCTTTCCATCAGTCCTTTTCCATTTCCAACAAACTGCGGGACACGGTGGAAGTGCTAAAATAGCACAGGTCTTTGCACTCAAGGTGGGAGTAAACACAAACAGCCATGCAAAACTCTGCTACTTTCTTTCAGCTGTGAAAGCTGAATCCTTGGCCACTCAGTCTTCTCTGTCACAAAGATCATGGTCACGACATATGTGCCAGGAGATTTTCTGTATTACTGAGAGATTACAAAGGAATACATGGCTCTAGCAGGGGTAAAACACTCTTTCCTTTCAACTCAGTCCAGACAAAGGCAATGCTTTGGTGTCAGAAGGAGCTTTTGAACTTATGGCATCCATAATTTCTCACATTATCAGTCATTTGTACCCTCTGATTACTTAAGGAAAAGAATACAGGATGAAAACAAGGCCCAACTCCTATTCACTCAGTGGCAGACTTGTTATCACAAGATGTATTTGTCATCTCCAGGGCACTCACTGACCATGGCTGTGAGCCCAGACCACAGGGAATTGCAGGGATATTCCAATAAACATAATGCAACCAAGGCAAAACTGGTGGGAGAGACAAGCCAGTTAGCCATAAGTTCCAGTAAAAAAAAAAAAAAAAAAAGTTACAGACTTTGATAAAGATCCATCAAGTATGAAAGGGATGAAATCAGCCAGTTTTCTTTTCAGCAAAAATCACTATGATTATTTCACACTGACTGGTTATTTTATTTTCTGTTGGTTATTTTCTACTCACTTCCCTTTGAAAGTAACAGTTGTATATAGTAGTGTTTCCAGCTCTTTCATGGGATTCATAATCAGAAGTAGTCCTTGACAGAGATGTTTTAAAACTGTGACATGTTTAATCAATAAAACAGGGGTAGGCTTAAAAAAGGCAAAGTCAGAACTTCCATAGCAGCTGAACAGGTGCTAGATTATTTATTTCTGAAGCAAAAATAGCTCAGGTTTTCTCATACAAATCAATGATAAAGTATTTATTTTCCTTTTCCTCCAATTAACTTTTCAGGTTCATTACCAGAACACAGACAAGCACAGACAATATTCTAAGCATGGAGATGAATAGTGACGATAGTCCTTAATCAGCCCAAGAAAAACAAGAGAGAGACTGAGATGGAAACTCTTGTGGTCATTTGCATTTTTAATACTTTAATGATATCACTGTCAATCTGCTATTACATAGTGCAAAATAAGAAATACATTGTTAGTCAGTAAAATGAACAAAACCCATTCAGATCAGGTATGCCACAGAATGCAACTACTTCAGCTAGGCTTGGTGAGATTGAAATTTTTAGTTTCCTGCTATCTTCTGCAAAAACTTCTAAGACTTATTTCTGTTGCTTTCCTTTTTCTCGTTGTTGCTGTTGGACTTTTTGTGTGCATGTGCATGAAGTCAACGTATGTCTGTATAAAATTTAATAATTGCTGCCCAAAAAGGAAACAAGGAATCCTATATTCAATGCTGGGACTGCTTTTCTTCACTGAAACAAACTTACCAAGCATCAGACTAATTTAATCATACCTCTGCTCACTCTTTCTTGCTATTATAGTCAAATAAATATATTCATGCTACTCATGAAAAAGTTGTAGACAATGAGGTTCCAATGTAAAGGAAAAGTGAATGCTTTTCTCTATTTTGATGTTTCCAAGTGGATCCCCAAATGCAGATAACCTGCTGCTCAGAAGAAAATGATGTCCCATGTCCCAGAACAACAAAATAAACAAAATTCCTGTGTCTGAAGATTGTATCCTAAACATCTCCCATTCACAACTTCCTCATCATCTTTTTACGGCGGCAATGGGACCATATTGTTTGGAATGCATTTTGCCTGTGACTTAGAGCTGGTTCTGGATTTATATCTAGCAGATCAATCTACAGAGTGCCATGCCCATGGATGTGCTGTGCTTACATGGGAATTGCCATTTCAGAGCCTGCTACAGGCACATTCAGGAAAAGGGATAATTTCTGTGGGGAAGTGAAATCACCTCAGAACCTTGCTACACTGTCTGAAGTGCAGCAGTGATGCTGAAGCCCCTGTGATAACCCCCAGCCCCCCCTCTGCCAGACAAAGCAATCAGACAGTGCTTGGCTCTCCCACTCCCAGTCTGTGTCCAGGACACAGCCCTGCTCTGCCCCACAGTGAGCTGGCAAAATTCGGTTTTATCTTCCCGTGAGAGGTTGAGATGGTTTTATGATGGCTTTGTTTTAATGCAAGTCAGAGTTAGTGTACACAGGAGATTTAGGAGGATCTATCTGCTCTCTCTGTTAACTAAGCTGAGGTAGAAAGAAGTACTAAATGTCTTTATCTGTCATTAGGTGGCATCACTTCCACCTGCAGAAAACCTTGGGGTCTCTGAGTTACAGAAAAAAGAGTAGAAAAAAGAATATTTAGTTATTAAGTAATAGCTCTCAAATTACTTTGGAAGTAAAAAAAAAGTGAGAATGAAAAAGAAAATGAAAGAAGATAAAATCATTATTAAAAAGCCCTTTGTCTGGAATGGTTGTATTCCAGAAAGAGTTTGTTCTTGCTATCTCTTGTGATTGTAACATTAGTTTTGCATCATATTTTTCCTATATTTTTCTTATAGAGAAAGTTGCTGGGGTCAATGCAACACCTTCTTTCATAAGGCATTTTTTAAGGAAGTTGATGTAGAAGGTAAATGAATAAAGGGTGTGCATGAGGTTTAGGAATTGTCAGCCTGAACAGCCTGAAAAAAAATTGTCAGCCTTTACAGCCTGAAAAAAAATCATTCTGCAGAATAGGATTTTGAGTTCTCAGGGAATCCAAGCCTTCAGATTTTAAGTCAAAACTGACATAAAATGTTTGTTTTTTGTTTCAAGATGAGGCATTGCTATCTGTGTTTAGGGAACCACTTAGAAAGTGCCAGCTAGAGGGAGTAATGGAAAACACATCTTCTTTGAGATCTTTTGACCAAAGTAGGCTCCAAAGACGTCTTAACTTTCTAGACTTCCTGTGCAAATTTTATGCACACAGGAAGTGCAATCACATGTCATATTGCTTTTACCACTGAAAGATCTTTATAGAGCAATTTTATTTCAGTTTGTATTTCCTTATGCTTTCCATGAGATATTTAGTGGGTACTTCTGGTGCACAATCATCCTCGGGGTACTCCCAATTGATGTCACTGTAATGATACCACAAGTGCTACTATTTTTCATTTTTCCAGGCATTTCTTCCTTTAACAGAAAAAGCCACATAAATTTATTCACCATGGACTGTGAAACATTAAGATTTTGACTTATAATCAAAGAATCACAGTAACTGTGATCTGAAGTGATGTGCCCTTTTTATTAAAAAAAAAAATTGGGCAAATTGCTGTAGTCATAAGCAGAGGCTAAAAAGGAATGTATCTTACTACAATATTACCAAAGACTGCAAAAACCCCCAGCTTCTAAAGGACATCCTCCAGTGAAGTGTTTGTAAAGGGGTGGTCTCTGTGTTTGTGCTGTCTGCTGGTTTTCAGCAAGGTGCCAGTTTGTTTTCCACGGTGCAGCCTGGATAACATGAGTCACAGTGGAAAGGATTAAATTAGCTGATTTACTTCTTCATGCATTGCTTGTCATGCCTTACTTTAAAACCTTCAACATGCATCAATAAACAACATGCTGCTATGTGTTTCAAAGTGCAGTGTGTGCACTTTGCAAGTGTTCCAGTTCAGAGATACTTTCTTTTCACATTAGCAGGTACTTTAAAAAATGAAAAGAATATTCTATTCTCTTATGGAACCAGATGTTGCTATAACTTCTTATGTCTTCATGAACAAGCATTCAAGATTTCACTATAAAGGCTCTAATTATTCCATCTGCACTTATACTTACATAACCTTCATTTGTAATTAAAATCTATTTCTGTCTTAATTGTGGACTTGATTTTCTTAACTGGTGATATCAATGCAAATGCCATTTTATGCACTCATAGCCACATGGTGCTAAAGCTATACGTACATACATGACTAAGCACTCATAACCACAAATCAGAAGAAGCTTGGTATGATGTTTTTTCTTCTTATCACTTCAAGACAACCTTATGAAAAACTCTCCATTAATTATTTTCCTATATTCTGATAATATATCTGCAATTTCTGGCTTCCAAGTTTCACTGAACACCACAATAATGTGACTTTGATGTAAATTCAACAAAAAACAATTAATGGTGGGAAGAAAAGTACACCTCATAATTCAAGCCATATTTTCTCTGTTCCCTCAAAGACGTAGAGTATAATTTTGAAAACAGCTGTTTAGATTGTAGACTAATCAGTTAATCAGACTCATCAAAAAGTTTAATCATCTCAGATCATCTACTCCTGACAAAATCACATTTAGGATGGCTAACACCTGAGCATGGAATATGTCACTTCGACAGTGCACTTCTGTTGCCTTGGTGACAGAGTTGACTAGAGAAGGGCTTAATGTCATGAAGTACCTTGATAGCCTGTCAAGTGTCTCATGATAATTGTGATAATTCATGTGATGTAGAGCTGGGACAAGAGGTCTTCTGAAAGAACACAGGACTGTCAAAGCTTCCTGCTGTTGTGCAAAACTGCACAGCCATAGATGGTTTTTCAACTTGTCCTTTGGCCCATGGCAAAATCTGGCACACTTTTGCTCTTTTTACATTTGCAAGGATTATTTGTGCAGAGGCAGCTGGTACAAGAACATTGCTTTCCCAAATTCCTCTGATTATTTTATAATAACTGCAGTTCTTCAGCCAGCCTATATGCCAGCACAGACATTTAGAATGAAAAAAGGATCAGAAAGTAGCAAACTTTCTGGAATGGCCTTCGTAGGACAATATATGGGCACATAAGGGAATGGAAACCCTTATCTTTTCTTACACAGTTGTGCCACCCTGCTTTTGGTCACACTGGCACTTAGTAGGCAAAGACATTGATCCGATAGAAGAAGAGCACTGTCCTTCAGCCTGCAAGTCCAGCAGCCAGCCTGCCACTCCTCACTGTGGTATTACATTTCTGCCAGGGGATCTTTTTTATGAGTTAAATACCAGGTGTTATTAGAGGGTAAATGTGGTTTTCTAAAATGTAGGAGAGGGCATGTATTAAATGTCTTGGGTGTAAATAAGAGCTCTGCCTCTCTACAGTCATGCCTTCAGAGAGAGCTGATAGGGTGCCCTTTATAAGAAAAGGCTGACTGATGCAACCAATGACTAATGCAACACAATTTGGTTTCCAAAGTGAGATGGGTTGGGCAGCAGCTATAAAACACTAAACCATGATGTTTCTTGGGTCTTAAGTTGAAATAAACCCACGTTCCCAAAATGTTTTCTTTACTGAAGGAATCTTGAGATCATTGATGAAAAGGCTAATAGTTTTCCACTTGTTTCTAAAAGACATCCAGCTGTTCAGGCTGCTGGAACACTCATGAACCATGTGAAATAGCCCTGAGATAGCAGAGGCATCAGCCTACACCTCCTGAAGGACAGACTGAATGTGCCAGAACTGTGACTGCTCTGTGTGGCTAGATGGCACATAAAGGAGTAATCCTGAAAGTTTTGTGACTCACAGGAGCTGTACTGTGAGCATCTTTTTGAAGCTGTGCTGCTGCAACATTTTATTCTCTTGCTGGCCTGTGCTGTTTGTCCCCTGTTTATATCGAGCATGACCTGTGACTCAGCTCTGGAAAATCTACTTTTAGAGGAAAAATGAGAGAGCTTTAGCAGCAAATTCTTCACAAATGAAACAGTTTTTATTTCAAGTAGCCCAGTTCTACACAGCCAAGGAAAAAAGATCTTGAAAATATATTACAAGAACTACTGTCTTACTCAATCTTACAAAGGCTTCCTGGGAAATCTAAAGTAAACAGCAGGTGTCTATTTCATAAATAAAATAAATATGTTAGAAAAAACCCTCCAGCTACTCTGGCACATTACTGTATATGCAACCACTAAGAAACTTCAAAAACAAAAATGCAGTCATAGCTTTGACCCAAGCACCAGAATAATGATGCAAATGAACAGAGCTCCCTTTAGTTACTGAAGAGTCTTCAAGAAACCAGATTTGTTTCTGGCTTCTGCTGCAATCTGTCTTTGCTACCTAACGATTTTTCTTTTTTTTTTTTTTCAGACTGAAGTTGTTTATGAAAATACTGCAATATTGAAGAAGAATACTGTTGAGAATTTACAAGATTGTATTTGGAACATGTACTTTTGAAAAGACAGGGAAAAAAGAAAGAAACAATACCAAAAATAGGTATTAATTTTCTGAGGGATCTTTGTCCTGAAGCTGTGTTATTTCTATACGCAGAGATAAAGGAAACTCCTCAGAAGCCAGAAGTACAATTTGAAATTTTTGGTAACACCAGGAAATTTTCAGCTTCTCCTTCAAAAGTTTGCTCTGCCTCTCCAGTAATTATAACATTTCAGAGGGGGGAAACAAACAGAGTTAAAAATAGAGTGAAAATCTCAATGGGGGAAAAAAGGATAATTTTATCACTCTTTCTTCAAGAGCTCTGTAGTACTTTCATCAAGTTCTTTGTAATATTAGCCAGCATTCTGACTTTATTTTTAGTCTGGACTTACAAAAGCTACAGTGTCTGAGGCGAAAATTAATATGTAGTGAATGAGTTTCAGTTTCCTGTTCCTTCAGCATTGCTGTGGGTGGCTATGTATGCACTTTGGTTCACGTTTTTCTCTTTTGTGAATATTTCCTCATAGCCACATCTATGGTGGCAGCAAAAGTGCAGTACTAGTGGTGGGATGTGAATTAGACAGCTTCTTGAGTTGCCTCCTAGTCCTGTTTTCCTGGATTTGTATGATTTTTGTGTTTCTGCAGCGCTTTGCCTCCGATGATGGTGGCCAGGACTAATGAGACTTGTTCCTTCTGCCTTCTTTCAGGCAGACAGTAGTGAAGAAGAGAGTCCCCCTGTCCCAGCCAGTGTTGCAGATGAATCAGAGCACCACCCCAGACAGCTTGTGCTAAGTCCCCTGCTACTGAATCAGTCTTGCTTCTGGCAAAATTGAAGGTTTGTTTGGCTACATCACATGATACAGATGATGGCTTGTTGGACAGAGTCTTCTTGGCAAATTGCTCCGCCCAAGTAGGTCAGCAAATCAAACTGCTGCAGGGTGTACAGAAAAAGAGTAAGCCTTGGCCATCTCGTGATATGGGAGCAGCAGTCAGGAAGCCCCTTTCTATCTATTAGCTCTTACTGCTTTGCTTATCAGGGACGTTCTGTAAACTTCAAACTAGCTGTTGTCAAGTAGCACTGCTTGGCAGAGGGTTTTCTGTAACCTCTTATACGTTTTCTTTCTCAATATAAATGCTAGGAGTTTTATAACTATGTTTTCTTGTATCAGGCATGGTCTACTTCTGCCATCAGAGTCACATCCATTTACTTTTCCCAAGCTTCCTCCACTATGAAATTTCACAATTGTATCTTCTGCATTCATCTCTTTCATTGTCCTTTTTTTTTTTTTTAATTTGAGCCTTATTAAAGGGTGCTAACAACAGAATGTTGTAATTAAGGTGCAGATTACTGCCGGAGAAGGAGAACATTCTTTTTTTCATATTTTTTCTGCCACTCTGAGCCATTAAAAACGCAGCTTAGAATAACAACAAATTTAACTGATTATCACATCGCAGCTTCTTTACCTTTTTTCATGCTTAGATATATTTACTCATGTGAGACCTATCTCCAGGTGGGACTTTTTTGTCCAAGTAACACACAAAGGCCAAGGTGGTTCAATAACACAGAGGGGGAATGATCATCACCCCATCCAATCTGTGGCTGAGTTGAAGATAGCTGTCCTTCTAAAAGGGATATCAGCTTTACTCACACCATTCCTGAGGGCTGGGGCTGTGGATAAGCAGAATGTGGAACGCCTGCTACTTTGTGGCCAGTCTTTTGGTCAAAAATGGGCTTGTAGCCTCTGCTGGTGTTGCCCCTGATACTTCAAACACTTCAAATGGATAATTAAAGTTTTGTGGCTCCTCTCTTTACTAACTTCTCCTGTCTTCAGGTATGAATTTGGCTGAAATCCAGGGTTCACACTGCCTGTCACTACAGGTGATTTCTGTTTTCTTTCTCCAGTATTAAAAAAAGGTGTCAGGATGCCCAGAAAAACAGAATTTTTGGGCAGAGTAGAAACTTCAGCTCATCATAAAATGTATACATGAACCTCCTCATTGCAAACATGAAGAAGATTTGTTAAAAATCTTCCATAGCTACTCTTCCAGGCCTACAGTAGGACTGCAAATACCCTGCTGAAGAGATTAGCAGCTAACTTCTAACCCAGCATATTTTTCTGGCAGGGAAGGCAGATGTGTGCATGCCTGGCTCTGAGCCCATCTCCTGTCGCAGGCAATCACTGGTGAGTGTTAAATCTTTACTGCTTCTTACCTAAATGACACATGGCTACATTTTTTCTGTTGCTTGCTGGTTTCCAGTCTATCCATGGCTGTAGAATGCTTAAGAGTAAGACCACGCATGCCATATTGTGGTGTTTTTCTTCTACCTCTCTTGAGTGTTTGAAGCAAACAGAGTCACATTACTGCCATTACCCCAGAGCACCTCGGGAGCGTTATGAATATGAGTCAGATTCCTTCATGCTGCTATGTGACAGGATCAAATTTTTGCAAGAATTCAGCAGAAAAACACCAACTGTGCCCGTTCAGCTGGACTTCTCTGTGTGTCAGGAAGGCAGAGCCAAGGTTTCACTCTGACCTTACACAATTCCTTCTGTGGGGAGTACAAGTGATAAGCAGGCTTTTGTTCTCAGATTATGCATTTTTTTTTCAGATCCATTAAACCAGGCTGTAGTGATTCAAGGGTTGAAATGTGATTCTTTTCTTCTGTTGGCAAACAGTCCTGTTGTATCTAATTAGTCAATTATATGCATGGTTTTACTGGTGCTTAGATATGTGCTTTTCGTGGGACAATGACACTGCTAATAAGCAATAAAATATTTGTTTAACTGGAAAGTCTGAAATGAGAGGGCTGTGACATAACTTGTCAGAGCCATGAAGTGGTAAAATGACAGTTTTGCTGATGGGAACTAAATGAGCAGTAAACTCCAAATGTAACACTAAATGAGCAGTATTGTACTAACTCCTTTTCATTATGAGCTTTTAAACCAGATTTTAAGTGGATAACTTAGTTAATTCAACCTGCTCAAGCTTGAATGTCAACCATTTCCAGACTTTAATTTTTTGGTATATGTTAATTCTTTTGTTTTAGCTCAGTTTAGTGTTTCTATTGTCAACAGTTCGTTCATCAGCCTAACTGTGGACTAAATCAATTCAGGTCTAAATTAAATGGTGTCTCTCATGTTGTTTGAGACAAGCTAGCCTAGTGTTTACTACAGTGAGAAAAGAAAATAACTTTCTTCTGTGTGATAATTCACTGACATAATGTTCCACACTGTTAGGAAAGATCAATGATAAGAATGGCCAGTCAAAAAATCAACATTCTTTTTTGGAAACTGACTACTCACAAAAAATATTTTACTGTTGGCAAGAGATCTTCTGCTGAAAAGTTTCTGTTTTATAATTTAAACACAAAAAGCCAAAGGAAAAAAGCCAGTTTTCAACACATAAAACCTGAGCAAAATTTTTTATTCTCCACATCAAGAAATGATGACTAAATTAAAGTATTCCCACACGTTATTATTCCCTTGACAGGTCCCCCTGTTCCCATCTTTTAATGGATGCTTTGACTAGCCCTGCTTTTGAGGAGCTTTTTGAGCAAATCGAAGGGGAAAAGAAGGGGAAAAGAAGGAAAAAAGAACGAATATCAGTATTCCTTCCACATACATAGTTGTTATGTACTGTAATTTGTAAACCTTTTATTAAGTGTCCATTTAATGTAAATCTTTGGGTCCTATTTTCTCAATCTGCAGATAAAAAGACTAATAGGCCACAGGCACCAGAGATTTTGGACAAAGGTTTTCCAAAGACACATGCTTGCTTTCAGTAGGACACTAAAGTCTGGTAGATACACCTTCTCTCCACGAAATGTAAAACTCTGAAGTTGTGTAAAAGTTGGGGTTTGGAAACCACAAATAAAGATAAAGAAGCAAAATCATTACAGTAATTTTGCTGGGGTGCACCTTTTAGAGATCACTCCCTGGGAAAACCTACCATGCATACATTTGTACAATCTGCTAAGAGCTGATAACCTCACCTTACCTACCCAAAGAATATCTCTAAACATTAATTTTGTATTTAGATTGATAGGATTGTTTTCGCCCTCGGTAGAGTGGATTTCAATCAATATGTACAGAGCTCTCTGCTCTCCAATCTGCCAGCAGCAGGGGGGAGGTTTAGATTTTTTCCAGGTGTTGCCTCCATCATGTTTAACTCCCAGTGTTAGAAACCTTTGAAAGTAAAATATGGTTCAGACAGTTGATAAATGAGTACTCTGGGAAGGCTTGTTTGTCAAGGTGAACAATGGAGATGCAATTGTCCCAAAAATAGTCCATGACTGACATCTTGCTTTAATGTAGTTGCCTGGACACTTGGAGGATCAAGAAAGTGCCAAATAAGACCATTTTTTTCCAGAATGAGAACTAGCAAGTCCGAAGGACTTCTCAGCATCAGGGCAGCAATCAGGTAATTAGTTTGTACAGTAACTGTTGTTCAGTGCACACAAGTGAAGGTGATTATTGTCATAGCCTAGGTGGTCATCTTATACTCACTGTGCTTGGCTTGTTCATAGCCACTACCATACACTCATCTTTAAAAATTGAGAAGTTCACCATAGCAACAGAGATGTCTCACTAGGTTTTGCCACAATCACAGGGTTTTCTGGTTTTTGTGGTTGATGTTCCCCCTTCTCATTGGCCAGAAGAACCAGGGGAGTAAATACAACGAAGCCCTGGATTCAGGTTATCCCAAAGAAAAACAAGAATGAGAGGTGCAAGATGTGAAGGTAGAGGAGTCATGGCTCTTCTCCATTTAAAGGAGATTGATTTTCTTCATAAAGGTTATTCCAACAGCAGTACAGTTGGCCTTGATGCGCAGGCCCAGGCTCTGGCTGTCACAGAGCAGTGCTGGAGCTTTGCACCTGAAGTTTGTTTCAAGATTAGGTGTTTGAAAATGGGACACTGTGTGAGAGTGCTGCAGATGCTGGACTGGATGTAGAAGATGGGCAGGGTGGAGTCAGAGTAGGGAGAGACCTTGTTAGATCTCGTCCCTGAGCTGCACTGATGAAGCTGCTTCTTGCTTAAGTCTCACCAAAGACACACCACAATGCAGGTATCTTAATATTTAGATGTCTCTCTGCATAAATAATAGTGAGGCAGAGCTTGAAAAGATACACACTGTTTTGCTTAAAATTAGAAAATGGTGATTAGAGGCTTGGGATTAGACGCTTCATCCTTTTGTAAATTTCTCTCCATTTTTTTATCCTGTGGCCAGGGGGTTGAGTGAAAAGGAAAGTACACACAAATGTGGTGTAAGACACTCAGTGCAGTGAGCTGGGAGCCTACATCTTGTTTTTTAAAGTGTCTATGCATTTGGGAACTTACATCTGGACATTTCAACGTTTCTGAAGATTTTACTCTCTTTCTGCCAGTGGTATGGTTTGTGAACCTGTTTAGTTAGATTGATTACAAATTCCTTGACTGACTATCTATATATCTTTTTTATCCTCTCATTTTCTTCTCTACCCATTACAAATTCCTTGACTGACTATCTATATATCTTTTTTATCCTCTCATTTTCTTCTCTACCCACTGTCCCATTAAAAACAGTGTAGTAGAGTTGACAGAATCAACTTTGGTTGTAGTGTGAATCATGTTTAAACTGAGGAAATAAATTAGTATAGTCACTGTCAGATATTTTGATAAGGCTTTCCATGCTGAATGACTAGAGACAATTAAACCCAATTGCTTCATTTTAATGGCTATCCTTTGTTAAACCTCACCTAATTTTGCAGTGGCAGTGTTTGGGGACTGCTTTTTTGTTATATTTCATTAGGCATGAGCCTGACAACAGCAAAATATATTTTAAAGAAAATGCTAAACTCTGATTATGACTGATTTGACTGACACGGATGAATAACGTTCATACAGCATGGTTCTGCCTGGCCTGATATTAGCATAAGAACATTAGGCAAAACTCTGTTAGAATGCTAACATATATTTAAAAGCTACTAAGTTGAATGACTTATGTAGATACAAATCCATCCACTTTACATCATCATCATCTGTAGCTACTGTTCCATTTGCCAAGGTAATTTGTTCATTTATACCTGGTTTGTGCAGCTTCAAGCCATAATTTTTGCAAGGTATCGTAGCTACTACATAAAAATGACAGGAAGTGGGATCAATTTGCGTGGAAGACACTACTTGTCTTGGAACATGCTGTACTCAATGTTCTCCTCTAAATAACTGGACACCAGCTCTCTTGTGAAGACTTTTGTCAGGCTCTAGATGACTAACCCTTCTTCACAGCCAGGCACTGCATCACAAGCACCCTCCACCCATTATTTCACGTTGTTTCTGAATGGGTTCATGTCCAAAGAATGGAAACTGGGTGACTCTGGAGTCAAGTGAGGAAAGCTCGTAGTGATTCATGAAGATGATAAAATTCGGATTTTCCTAGTCTGGAGAGAAATTCAGCTGGACTCAGATGCACAAAATGAGTCAAACACAATTGTGTCCAAAATGTTATTTCTTAACTGAATTTATTGCTTCTGGGGGAAAAGTACACCTTAAGCTCTAGAGGCTGTGTAAGAAATGGAAACTTCCTTGCATGAGAGAAATAGATTTCTACTTTCCATCCGCCTGCATTTTTCTCACTGGTAGATCTGGACAATGGAGCCAAACATGAGAGTAATATTAAATATGTTCACCCATTATGTTAATGACTTGGTTGCTGACATAAAAGACCTCCCCCTTACTTCTTTGTTGTTCCACTATGATCTGCTCAAGAAAAAATGGCAGGACTTTTGACAAGACTTTATTTGAAACTACATTTTCAATGTACCAGAATGTCTCACCCCAGTCTCATAGACAGTTATCCCTCAGTCAGGATTATCATGTGTGTCTGGTTTTGTAGCTTTTTATTCTGCATCTGTGCAGCTCCAGATGCAGTGGGTTGTAGTAACTGAGCAGAGCATGAATCATGGTAGCAAGGCTCTGGTCCAAGAGGAAATGACACTGAGTTTTTGGCTTAAAGATAGAGGGAGGCATTTCTTGCCACTGTTGCTGTTGCTGTGTTCCTGTGCAGTGGCTGGCCTGACATACACATGCTCCCTATTGGCCCATTAATGAGAAAAAGAGTTAGTTCTGTTTCCTCACTAGCTCCCTGACATTTCCTCTCTTCATGCCAGCACCAGCTGTGGCCTGTTTGAGGCCAGCTTCAGGTGCTGCTTGGTGTGCACATGCGGTCAGTGCAGTACTGGGGTGATGATTCTGGCTAAGAACCGTGATTCTGATGCTGTCCTCATCTAATGCTGAGTTCCTGGTAGAGTCCATCAAGTCATGAAGTGCCCATTGAATCAGAATCACAGAATGGGCTGGGTTGAAGGGACCTGAAAGATGATCTGGCTCCAACCCCTCTTGCCATGGGCAGGGACACCTTTCACTATCCCAGGCTGCTCCAAGCCTCATCCAGCCTGGCCTTGAACACTCCCAGGCATGGGACAGCCACAGCTTCTCTGGGCAACCTGTGCCCGGGCCTCACCATCCTCACAGAAAAGACATTCCTCCTAATATCTGATCTGAACCTGCTCTTTCAGTTTGAAGACATTCCCCCTTGTCCCCCTTACAATCCAAACTCTTGTAAGAAGTCCCTCTCCATCTTTCTTGTGAGCCCCCCTCAGGGACTGGAAGGCCACAGATAGGTCACTTCAAAGCTTTCTCTTCTCCAGGCTGAACAATCCCCGTTCTCTCAGCTTTCCCTCCTAGCAGAGGTGCTCCACCCCTCTGATCACCTTGGTGCCTCCTCTGGATTCACTCCAGCAGCTCCGTGTCCTTCCTGTGCTGGGGATGTTTTGTTGTATCTTAGGCAGTGAAGTCCTTCAGTTTGAGTAAACATGTATCACAAATAATGCATTTATTTTTTTCAGTGCACTCAAGTTCCCTTTTTTTTAAAAAAAATTTTACTCTATATATGAATTGTTAGATTTGTACTGAGCTTCCCCATAGAGACTACTGGATGTGGAGTTTTGAGAACTAAACTGTTGGGGAAAAAAAAATTATGTGCAGTAATTTTACCCAGTTACAGCAGTTAAAAGAGTGCTTTTGTGATTTTATAAATATAAAGAATCTGATTCTATGTGTGTATGTAAAATTACAATCTATTATAATATGTCATAGCATAATGAGCTTCTGTCATGTAATTTTTACCTATGTAAATATTTTAGTGCAAACACTCTGAAGAGTTTAGAAATACGGCTGACCTCAGGCAGAAATAAATGTTATTCTTATCCTTTGTTAAAAAAAAGACAGTATTAGTATCTTCTGCTATAATAAAATTGGATTGCTGCTGCATTTCAAGAGCTGCTGCTGGGAAGCCCAAGCCAGGCAAGACTGCTATGACAAAGAGAGATAGCTCATACTACAGCTGCCCTCTGGCTTGATGCACTTTCCCCCATTCACTTCCCTCAGATGTGTGCTCCTGGATGGCATACAACAGGAAAGAAAAAAAGGGAGATGGTTTGGGTTACATTCCCATTTACCACCCTTATGTCACACACAGACAACAGGGACACACAGAGAAGGGATGCTTGAGAGC
Source organism: Geospiza fortis (assembly GCF_000277835.1). Classification (NCBI taxonomy): domain Eukaryota; kingdom Metazoa; phylum Chordata; class Aves; order Passeriformes; family Thraupidae; genus Geospiza; species Geospiza fortis. The sequence continues at coordinate 487,358 of NW_005054554.1, read as the reverse complement.
AGTCAGATGTGAATAGGAAGGCAGTGCTGTGAAACAGCTTTTCTTTTGGTAACATAAGGCAGGCTAGTCAACAGAGACTTGTGGAGTAGTTTAGGGACCATGCCATTATTGTTCCACTTGTTGACATTCTATACTGTGGTGGAGAATGGTAATTTGTTTCTTATAACGTAATAATGTCTCCTATGAAGGCAGGCTGAGAGAGTTGGGGCTGTTCAGCCTGGAGAAGGCTCTAGGAAGAACTTAGAGTGCCTTCTAGCACATGAAGTGGGTCTACATGAAGACTGGAGGTTTATATTAGTTATTGGGAAGTAATTCTTTACTATAAGGATGTTCAGGCACTGGAACAGGTTACCCAGACAGATCATGAACTCCCAGTCTCTGGAGGTGCTCAAGCCCAGGTTGGATAGAACCCTGAGTAACCTGTTCCAGTGGAAGGTCCCTGCCCTTAAGGATGATCTTTAAAGTCCCTTCAACCCAAACCATTCTATGACTGCATAAATTTTTCTCTGCAGGAAAGAGCGCTCAGCCTGCACACAGCTCTGCAGGCAAAAAAAAAAAAAAAAGTAGATATATGTACTTCCCACTTCGTATTCGAGCAATAATTTGGTAGCAAGCCCCTATAAAGCTTTTGTCAAAATAAAAGGTCAACCTCCAGAGCTATCTGCCAGCACCTTTGATCCTGCTAATCGTGCTGCAGGTGAAGTACACCACTTAATCTACTATACAAATGGTTGCACTGAAGAACTGTGGTCACCCTCACCCTGCTCTGGTCTTCTTTTGTGGATCACCAGTGGCTTCAAATCAATGCAAAGCAAATAATCTAAGAAGGAAAAAGTGCTTGACATGTTATTTGAAGGCCCAGACGGCAGCAACTGTCAGGGTTTATTATGGATGGCCCAGTCATAATTCCATGTGAGGGCCAAAATTCCAGTAAATATGATGGAACACTAAGAAAGTAAATTTGACTGAACAGGAGACTCTGCTCTAATGGAGAGGCAACAGAGGTAAGAAAGAGGAAGTATGGCTGTTTATGGTCTAGTGCCATTGTGATGGCTTGAAGGAAAAGAGAGCGCAAAGGATAAATTATAGGGGGAAAGAGAGAGTAAATGAGAGAATGAAAGGATTCAAACCCTAGGCTGGCCAGGGATTTTGCTGAAGAAGCATAGAGGAAAACTGGAGAGAAAATTGAATTACAACTCTGAAGGCAGAGGAGCCCTGACAAACCCTAAAAAGGAAACTGAAAGTGCATCAGAGAACAGTGGTTTTCTACTAAGAGCTGTGCAGGTTACATTCTAGCACATCATTAACTTCCCATTAAGCTTTTCCAGTTTTTTCTACCAAGTTTTATGTACAAAGAATGTTCTCTTTGCTTTAAACCATACATTCCCTAAACTATGATATGTTTGTGTCCTGATGTAAAAACTTGGATGGCTTTTCTTCCCAGCTGAGCAGCATCAGTGAGGTTGTTTCACCTCTGTGTCCAAAGACTACCAATAGGAATAGAAGCATTATTTATCTCTCACTACTCTTTGACAGATGATACTCCTTTGTATGATTTTGGGAGGTTTATTTTACTCTTGCAAACAGCACCAGGCAGCATTGACCTGCAGCCCCTGGGAAAGAGACATGCCAGAGGTTGAGTGTTTATGCCTAAGTACAATCCCCATCAGCCTAAGCAATCCTTTACAATGGGTCTGTGGTAAGACCAGGTGAGAGCCTTGGGTGGAAAGTCTGGATCCACAAGGGAATGCATTTAAGGAACAAGTATTCATCGTTTCAGCCCAGAGGAATAAGGGGTCCTGCAGGCACAGCACTCAAAAGCTTAGATAAGCACCAGCAGCTCTTCAAGGAAAAGATGTTTCTACAGCATTTTCATTTCCATTTGCTTTTTGAGCCTGGTAGTTTGTATTACATTGGCTGCTGACTGGTGACTATGCATTGCCAATATTCAGTCACCTACCTGAGAGTGACAGTAAAGTAAATGATCCATAGTAATCTAATGAGTTAAGTAGCACATTTTCACTATCACATGCAAAAGGGGTACTGCCCATTTTTAATCACATTCATGAAGTGACCTTCTCTATTCTTAGCATACCAGTCTGAAAAAAAATACCACAAGTTGTTCCAGAGCTGCACAGAAAAATTTGTTGAATTCAAGTTTTCATTACTTCCCAAATTCCCACAGGGGCAACAGTTTATCTGAGTAAGCTTAGCAGCATATCAAGTGACCAAATTAATTTCTGAACAAGGTACAACATTTTCTGAAGACCTACACTGAAAGTGAATTTTTTTTAAGAGTAAAAAGCAAATACTGCCCCCCTCTCCCACAAACCAGCTTCTCTGTTCATGGGTGACATTTTTAATCTATGCTCTCTTTTTTATTATCTTCACTGTTACCCTTTCCAGCACATAGAAGTCTATTTTGGTTGTTGAAGTGCAGTCTCCAATCTAAATGCTTACTTGCATTTCATAGTGCTTCATTGCTGTAGGTATTCATGTTGTTGTTTAAATCCTGTCTTTGTTAATCCTTACCCAGTTACTGTAAAATAGATATTCCTTTGTCCTATTGAAGTCTAAAATGACTTCACAATTGTTTTCAAATGCTTGTGAAGAAAGGAAGAATGGAAGATTGCTTGCCTGTCCTTTTCCAAAACTTTGTGTGGCAAGACTTAGGGCAAATTTATCAGTTGAATCTTGAAAATGGATGTTAAATGGAGAAGTTGACAGGCCATGAGCTGCACAGTCTGACTTAAACTGTCTGTAATTTCATATATTTTCTCAGTGTGTTGGGTGTCTTGTTCTCTTTTCTCCCTAACCCAAAATGACAGGTCTGCTACACATATTTATGCTAAGTGCCTTAATGGATTTAGACAAACCCTTCCTGATATTTAAGATGCAGCCACTAGGTGGTTGGAAGCAGGTGCTGTTTATGGTTTGAGCTCTGCTTCCCTCTCTCTCTGCTGTTAACGTTTCCATCTCTGCTATTGATTAACAATGAGGGGTTTGAATGACACCAGGGCAGTGTCACAGCCACACTGCCATGGAGACTGCTTTCATACCCGCCTGTCTCTCCCTCAGGGCTCCGAAAAGAAGGGAGAGACACATGTTTATATAGCCAGTAAGCCAATATTTACTTTCAGTTATTTTGCAATCTACTTGCTTACAGACTTTCCCTGCAGGTTAATCTCTGTGCCACCTGTCTCTCCTTGTGTTCTCACAACACTCTGGTGTTTCTTCCTGATATGAAGAGGCCAGTGACTGAAACAAGAGACCTGGAGAACCTGAGAAAGTGTTGCCAGCACCCATT
>NW_005054554.1:449208-484022 GCF_000277835.1 Geospiza fortis | reverse complement strand
GCTATCCATTTTCTTTGCTTATGATATCCCTAAGTGATCAAGAGCAGAGACTAGTGGATAATCCCAGTTTAGCATGCAGCTGATCCCACCACACCTCTAGTGTTTCCTAACATCCCTGGGTAGGAACTGTGAGAGAATGCCCAGAGCTGTGTGCTACAAGATGATGCTTGGCCTGGCAGACTGTGTCTGATGCAGAGAGGTCTGAGCTCTGAAAAGCTCTGCTTTAGCACATCTCAAGCCTATGCCTGCACTTGCACCTGCTGAAAAAAGGGCAGGAAAGGTGCCAGGTGGCATGGGAGGTGTGGCTGCAGGTTTGTATTGGACAGGTGTTGATGTGAGGGCTCCATATGTTACCTTGCTGCCCAGCAAATGAGATGCCTTGCAGCAGTCCTCCTGCACCTGAGGTGTGCAGACAGATGGCCTGATGGCACTGCAAGGCACTGCTGACAGCATTTGTCCTTTCCCAGTCATTGAGACTGGAGCAAGGACACAGCTTGATCCACAGCACTGAGGGTCCTCCCCTTCTGCATCCATTGGATTTCACTGTTTTGAGTTGCTGTCTTCAGAAGCAGATAAATCAGGAATTAATTTTGCCCCTCCTTTTAAATTTATGAATATTTCTCTAAGAAAACATTGTCACAGCACCTAAAAATTGAATTATACTTATTAAGATTCTCTAACATTTAAAATTGACACGTTGGCTGTTCAGTCTTGTCATTTAACATTTCTGAAGTGAAAATAGATGGAAATGAAAATAGGCATGAGTGAAAATAAATGTGTTTACAACACATTTACGGAAATAATTTACTTGTAATACAGTGATGAAGTAAATTACTGAAGCAATGATTAGGGCAGTGTATGTAGCAAATGTGTAACAGAGGTGTATGGAAAATGTGGACTTTAGATAGCAGAGAGGTAATAGAATAAAACATTTTTCAACAGCCTTCCTTGTTCAGTAATTCTTTGCTTTCCATTTTGCATCAAGGACAATTAAGCAGATGAAAAGCACCGTGTGGCAAAGGTGCCAAGTCCTAAGGGTAGTTGAGGGAAGCCTTGCAGAATCACTGTGGGTTTCACTGTGGGTTTCACTGTGGGTTTCAAATGTCAAACATTTTAATTTGGTCCATTGTTAAGAGTGTTTGTGAGAACTCACAATAATCAGCAAGCTAACAGGACTCCAGTAAAATTTCAAATGAGAGGGTATATTGCTTGGAAGGACATTTTATAAATTATTACATATAGAAATCTGACCACTTCATCAAGATTTATGGAAAGTACACTCTGAAAGTACTGACACCACAGAAGAAGGAGCTCATGGATCTGTCAGTATGTCCTTTGGTATAATAGCCTGATACAGCTGCTCTTACTGTCTACTGTATTAACAGGAATATTTTTAGCAGGAGACCAACAGATCCAGTAATTTCCCCTCCCCATCCACCACTCTTCTGGACACACATACATCACTGTGATGGAACCCAGGAAATGGAAAAGACTTGGAGAAATATGTGCTGTTTCCCAGTTTTGGCTCATAGCCATTTCACCACAGCATCATTGGTGAGAACAGGCTTTAGAAGGAGAATATTGGAGACAATGAAAAATTAAAAATTATGGCCATAGGTCATTCTGAAAGAATTATTTTAACACCTTTTCCACCCTCAGCTGTAGAAGTAAAACAACCTGGTTTTGTAGTTAAAGCATCCCTCAAAAAATGCTGGACTCAGCCAGAAATAGGAGTGAGAAGAATATATTCAGATCTATTTTTTCTAAAGCCCTCAAAAACAATGTGGAAATGGGTATCTTCCAAGTTCTTGTTGAAACAAAAAACCAGATGCAAACCACATGAAAATGAGGGTGAATTCTCTTATCTACATCCAAAAAAATGTTGAATGAAAAAGTGCCTTGGAAAAAACATACTGATATGTGCAGCAGACTTCTACAAGCTCTGCATCCTTCTGCAGGCTGCATAATTATTCTCTAGAGTAGCCAGCAATCATTTGGAAAAGTGACATTTCTCCATATGAAGTTCATTCCTGGAAAAGACGTGATAAGAAAATTTGGCCTTCTGTTGTTTCTGTAGGACCATCTTTTAGTTTATAAATGGGGATCAGGGCTGAGCTCTCCCTGTGTGCTGCTATAATAAAAAATCCTGATATTTACATGTGTCATGGAACAGGGTCCAGTAATACCATATGTCTACTATTGAAAAGAATATCCTTGGCATTAATCAGGACTTGAACATGAGGGCCAAGACCCAGCATGGATCAAAGGTGATACACCCTGGGAGAAACTTGCTGAACTTTTGGGTTGGCCAGAATGAGACAGCTGCAGACTAAAGGGGTAACACTGTGACTTGTGTGATGATTTTTAGGCTTGCATTTGCGAGCAAGACAAGTGGGAAATGTGATAACAAGGGAGATGGAATGGTATTGCAACAGTGAGAAATGTGGAAGGTCAGGCAAGGGGATTGGCCTACAAGAATATCAGAGTCTCCCAAAGTGAAACAGGAGAAGAAACATTGAGGCAAAACAAGATTTTAAGAAGATGGCTGACTTCTCACGAAGATTTCTGGTAAATGAAGATGGGGTGTAAGCTTTCAAGGAAAACCTTGAAAGGGATACGTGCCTTGTGTGCAGGGTGTGCCTAAGCAAAGCAGATGAGAGATTGATTAATCTGATCCTAAAGCACACACCTATCTGTGGTGAGATTGATTGCTTTCTATAGCCTTTCTACAGACCAGGACTTCACTGACTGTCACAGGTATGTGCATACCCAGCTCACAGACCTGCATCAATTATGACTAAACACAGAGCCAAGAACCCCACTCTAGTTACCTCATGTGTGTAAGAAGATCCTGTTACAAAATCAACTTCTACAGGCATTTTGCAAACTCATTGTCATGCATGCTGCAAAGAAGCACAGGCAATATATGCCAGATCCTTTGGAATTTGCTCACACTGGAATACATTTAGTTCTTTGTTGTCCATCTGCTCTGCACTAGAGTGGCCTCACCTCAAGTCCCAGGGCCAGTTTTGGTTATCACAATATAAAAAAGGCATTAAGCTATCAGAGAATGTCCAAAGGAGGCCACGAGGATGGTGAAGGACCTAGAGGTGAAGCCATACAAGGAGTGGCTGAGGGCTCTTGGTCTGTTCAGCCTGGAGAAAAGGAGACTGAGAGGAGACCTCACTGGGGTCTGAAACTTACTCATGAGAGGAGGAGGAGGGGCAGACCCTGATCTCTTCTCGGGGGTGACCATTGACATGACCCAAGGGAATGGCCTAAAGTTCTGCCAGGGGAGATTTAGGCTGGATATCAGGAAAAGGTTTTTCTCCCAGAGAGTGTTAGGGCACTGAAACAGACTCTCCAAGGAGTCACAAGGTAGTGGTCACAGCACTAGCCTGACAGAGTTCAAGTAGGACAACACCCTCAGGCACATCATGTGACTCTTGGGGTGTCCTGTGCAGGGCCGGGAGTTGGACTGAATGATCCTGATGTGTCCCTTCCATCTCAGATTATTCTATAATTCTATGAAGAAAGTGAGTGGCATCCAGGGATCCAGACTGTCATCCCTGTTAAGTGGAGCTTGTGCTTCCATCTGCAATTTATTGAGTTCAAACTTTTTCTTGCATATTCTCTGATACATCACTTTTGGTGGGTAAAGACAGAAGGGACATAAGAGGATGGCTTCTTGCCTACACACATTCCTTTGTGTATCTCGTGTGTAGTTAGTTTGTACAAATTAGTGGCTTTGTTTTCTAGGGTGCTTAGTAACAACAGCTGGATAAGAACTTTCAGGCATCCAATTAATTTGGAAATCAAGTCACTCATTTGTGTTGCTAAGTATGATTTCAGGCCTTCTATTTTGAAATATTCACAGCTCCTTTTAAACGCCACTGAAAGAGAATAGTGTGACTATGTTTTAACAGACATAGCTGCTTTACTGTTCTCCTCAGCGCACTAGCTCAGTGCAGAAAACAGCCCACTGCCTTCAAACTGCACAGAAAAGGGAAGTAGATCTCATGCTCATGATTCAGATGTTTGGCTCCAGGTGTCAGTCTGCTCAGGATTTGCATCAAGCCCATTGAAATGATGTTAGATCATCCGAGTAGTATCTGCTCATTCATGTCTTACAGAAGAATTGGACTCCCATGCATTTAGCTGAATTGGCATCTGACCAAGGAACCCCTTTCATGGGTGAACTGGGAACTGAGTTCTCTGGGAGCACTTCAGCTGAACTTTTTGCGTACAAAACACTTAGATTTACTTTCTTTTGTGATTTACTACTTCTGGCATTCATGCGGGCCTGTGAAATTCAAGTGTGTTGGGTTAATCTCAGCCAATTTATTTTTGTCTGGTTCTGCCCTGAGCAAATGCTGACATTAGACATAACAATAACACACAGTGCAGTGCCTCCAACAGAGGGTAAACACAATCTGTGTAATTCATTTATGAGGAATAATAATGGGAAGTTACCCAGTACCAGCAAAATCCAGGTCAGGACAATTTCAAGGTCCTGCAGTGCTCCAAGACTACAGCAGATACTTGTACCAATACTGCACACAGTATTGATAAAGACCAATAATTTAAAGTTGCACAATAATGCTCTTATTTACCTTATGTTACTTCATTGTAGGAGTAGACTGTAAATCTTTCTGTCAAAGAGCAAGTGAAAACATCAGAATCTTTCCTTTTGTTGTCAAATTAAAAAAAAACTGCTTAGCCTGTGGACTACGTGTGTCTGCAGCTTTAGTACTTAAAAGGAAATAATTTTAGATAGCAATGTTTTTCAGCTTTCTGATACAGCAACTGTTAAGGGATGCCTCTGAGGAATTCATAAAAGACAGTTAAGGACAGTGAAGTTATCGCCAATAGCGTTCTGTCTTTAGGAGAACCAAAAATTGAAGAAAGCTTGAGAGTTATAAAAAACCTCCCCCATTTGTATTTGTATCCTTACCTGGCACAAAAATGATGGAAAATAACAATGCATGAATTAGAGGTGTGTGTGGGACAAACACAAATTTGACCAGTGCATTGTGTATATTTGGTGACAAATGAATTCCCAGACTAAACAAACACACAGGGACAATAAAGATGTGCTCCACCCTGTCAGATTCACTGATAATAGGTTGGGTTATCATGACAATGAGTCCTTCAGTGCCAGGCTCAGAGAGTTAACTGCAGAAAACCTCATTCAGTCCTTCCTCAGGCAAAATTCCATTTGCTCAGCAGGAGTTTGTCTGGGTAAAGAGTTTGGGATTTGACAGGCAATATTTACGAGTTGTACAGGAAAACTAGCTGAAATAGCAATCTTTCCAGCCCTTCCTAATGGACTAACAGGGTTTTTTTCAAGCACCTGGAGGATTTTCTATAATCCCTCCAAGTCCTTAATACCAGTTTTACAATTATGTCTTCTAATAAATGATGGAAATTTCTTTCATTTTACCACCTCAAACGGGTGCCTTGATGAGTTCTGCAGGGGAGTTCACACAAGTTACAACAGGAGCTGGAAGCACAACGACTGCTCTAGGCACAGAACTGCTGCTTCCAGATGGTTTGTGGTGAAGAACCACTCCCAAAATCTGAGGAGACGACACGTCCAGGGCAAGGTTCTTCCAGGTGGAACACTGTCCCTATTCTTTCGTGTCTCCCTCCATATGCCATGCCTGCCTGCCTGCCTCCTCAGTGAGGATGGAAAGGGGGTATAGACACTTCATCAGGCTGAGATGCCTGAATATGTGATCTGTACTGAAAACCTGTTTTAGAAATTACAGACTGAATAGGAGATTTTTTTCTTGCATAGTTTTGTACTGCCTACTGCAAGAGACAGAAGACAGTTTCCTTCTTAGAATATGCTTGCGTGTTTTCATCGGGTTGTTTTTCTTATTAAGGGGTTTAAAGATATTGAAGTCTAGAAACATTTGTACAAATTTTATTCTAGTTTGGAAAAAAAAGGTCTTTCTTCCTTTATCATAAAAATCATGCTGTAATATTTTTAATACTCAACCTTCAAAGTGCTGAATATTTTCTCCTTTTCCATGGCTACTGTGATATATCATATATTCTGAAGACTTTTTTTTTTCTCAATTAAATATTTGCTTTTATTTGCTATTTATATGGACAAACTGAACCATGGTCTGATATGTAGTCTATGATTCAGGTATTTTGTATTTAGAATTACATAACAACAGTATAGAAGAGAATGCTTAACGCAGTTAATTTCTGTACTGCTTTATTAAACAAATTATTGTGGTATAAAATGTCACTGTTTATTTGGAACAACTGACAATCCAGTGCAAGACATATTACTGCCCATGTGGCAGTAGGAAGAATGGTGTAGGCAGGTATCTTTTCAACATCTGTTTGGCATGGAGCTTGGGACTTCTGTCTGGCTTGATGAAGGGACTGGGTGATCTTACCTGACTGTTATAAACTGCATCAGTTTCCTAGTCAAAGAAGCTTTCTCTCCTGTAAAGCTTAGCTTCTTATAATAGGTATACACCTTCATCTTCTGCATAATATATATATAATCTTTTATACAATAGACATTCACACTGATGTCTAATAAATTCCTTGTAAACTTGCCTTTGTGAGCCCTTTATTTTATGGACAATAACAGTGTCATAACAGCAAAAGCTTTCTGGATTTTTGTTCCAATCAATGGTGCTGTGGCAGGAACTTTTTACAAAACACAGAAGAACAGGAGATAGCCAAGAGTTGTGTCAAAGTTGTGGCCACAACAAAGCCCACAAGAAGTCAGGGAGCACAATATACTGGTTCACCATCAAGTTTGTCACCACTTGACACAGCCTCCCAGAGAAATGCACCCCCATCTCCAAGACAGAATGCCTGTTTTCCAGATATCACCTGGCAGCAACATATTTTCAAGGCTTTCCTTGCACAATCTTCTCTGGGGGAAAGGAGAGGAACAAGACTAAATATTAGTACTGCTTGTTCTGCTGGTAATAATATTGTGAGGAATCAATACGTTTACAGGTCTGCTTTTCTCTGACTCCCTGGCAACCCAGAGCATTAGTATTAGGGTGATAACTTACAAGAAGTCCTGGAAAAAGAACTGTTCCATTTAGTGCATTTTGCTGCTTTTATATTACTCTTTTTTCTTCATACTTTTATCTGGATCTTTTGGGAGAAAATGAAGAGACCTTTGCCTGTACTCTGTGGCTGTTTTACTAAGGGAGTAATTTTTACAGCTATATACTATGAATTCATGCTTTCTATCTGAAGGATCCTCAGGAAATTTCTCGCTTTGATCCTGTTGGAACAATTAACTTTTACTGCGTTATTATCTTTATCTGACATTCCCTATCTCTCAAGCATATCTGGCTAATCAGTGTGATAGAGACCAGTGATTGCACCATACATTAATTTTTTGGGAATGTGAGGAGTATCTCAGAGATGAAAGAACAGACCCATGATCCCCATACTTAGATTCTGAACCTCTGCTTCACTCCCAGTGAACAGCTGCAGTGCGATGGCAGTGCAATCACAGGGTAGTGCAATCTTGCATAGTGGCCTCTGAGCTGCTGCACTTTTGGAAAGAGCTTTTTCTTTTTGATCTTCTCTTTGTATCTTACTCAACTTTGATTCTGAGGTTCTGTGATAGCTTTGGCTGGTGTAGAGTTAGTTTTCTTCCCAGTGGCAGGCATGGGGCTGGGTTTCATATCTGTGCTGAACACAGAATTGAAAATTCAGAGATGTTTTTGTTGTTGCTGAGCAGGGATTGCGCAGAGCCAAGGTCTGTCCTGCTTTTCACATCACCTCCCTGGGGAAAGGGCTGGGGGTGCCTGGGAGGCTGGGAGGGGACACAGCCAGGACAGGTGACCCCAGACTGACCAAAGGGATATTCCAGACCTTGTGACATCAGGCTCAGTGTATAAAGTGGGGAGAAGAAGGAGGAAGGTGGGGGAGGAGGATGTTTGGAGTGATGGGGTTTGTATCTGAAGTGACATTATGGGGCCTTGCTTTCCTGGGGATGGCTGAAACACCTGCCCAGCCGCAGGAAGCAGTGAATTAACTCCTTGTTTTGTTTTGCTTATATGTGTGGTTTTTGCTTTCCCTGTTAAACTGTCTGCATTGCAAACAATGGGTTTTGTAGCTTTTGCCTTTCTGATGCTCTTCCCAGTCCTGCTCATGGAGGAGCATCTCTGTGGGGCTTGGCTCCTGGCTGGGGTTAAACCACAACAAAAGAAATCTGAGAGGGGAAAAAACCCCCACAGGGCAGCTGTGTCCTTGGACATCTGCGTTAGGTCAGGACTCAGCACAAAACTTGCTACGAGCATCTGAATTCCCTGAATGCAATTATCCTCTCTCTAAAGCTGAATCAAAATTGTTCCCTAGGGCTGTATCCTGTCACACCTAGGATTCCCCTAGAAAAGATCCAATTCCCTTTGGACCTCACAAGTCCAGTTGATGCTAAACAAAGATTTAGCAGTAATGGCCAGTCTTGTTGACAGTATCAGTAGTAATACAGAGGAAACTGGACACCTGGGAATGATTTGGCTAAACAAGAGCTGAAGTTTATTGCTGCCTGGGGAATTGTTTCTGCCTGGGGATGTAGAGGTACGCTGCTTCTCCTTAGGGAGTGGGTGTCAGACAGAGCACATTTCACAGTCACTGCATTTACCTGTGCTCAAGATAGTCAGGCTGGCTCTGCCCCCTAGTCCTGTTAAATTTACACCAAGCTGAGACCATCGTGGTCCTGTCACTCCATTTTCTTGAACACCATGTACGTTTTGATTACTGAGGCTCTGTCTGAACCACTGGCTGAACTGATCTGTTCTGACCTATGTTTGCCAACTAACCAAAGCATAAAGTCCCCTCTCCAAATATCTTTATTAGGTCAAACTATTGATAAACGTCTTTGTTCAGAATGCATGACTTCTGATAAGCCTAGCTTTCTGACCTGGTCTGAGGAAATGAAGACTTCTTTTTTCTTCAGCAAAACAAGAGGCAAGCATTCATACCTTCACTATTTCTCACTAGTCTTGTGCTCCTGAAAGCCACATTTTTCTTATTATCCAAAGGAGAGAAACCCCCCATTGTTATGGTACCACAAAATAACATTAAATATTACTGTTCCACAGAAGTTCAGACACTGATTTTTCCTGGGATGTCATTTAATAGAGGGAAGGAAGGAAAGAAATAGCAGAATTTATGTAAGAATGTAGATGTCAGTGACTGTGTGTCAGTGTGTGATGGAAGATTGGCAAAAATATACTCTCAAAATATACTCTCCAAATGGTCTCTTCTTCCCTTGATTGTGCTTCCAGTAACAATGAAATGATCCAGAACTCCCTTACAGATGATCTCATTGTCAGCTTCTTTTACACAGGGTTACAAAATTAGCTTCAAGAGGAGAATGTAAGGGATGTTCTTATGGATGTGTGGAGTTGCTCATAAATTCTCTAGTAAGATTCATGATTAAAAAAGTGCGACATACAAAGTAATGAATGACTGAAGCTGAGTAAGAAAAAGCTGGCAGTTCTGCAGTGCATGAAAAATTAAAGCCTAATGGGGTGTCCTCCAGCAAGGATTCATGACAGGCACCCTGGATTCAAGGCTCTGTTGCTTAAGCTGACATTCTGCTCTGGCAGCAACCCTTCTGCAATCTGTAACTCTTTGCTGAGAAACTGTTTTCCACTAAATACTGGATCAGGCAGTACCATGTCAGTATTGCAGATAAGAGCATGTACTGGCAATTTAATTCACAGACCACTGCTCCCTCTCTTCTCAGATTCATTTTAAGGATTGTGACAAAAAAACCCACCAAAAACTCCCCAAAAACCAAACCAAAACAAAAGTAAAAACAAAAAAACCAACCAACTAAACAAGAAACCCCCAACCTCACTAGGCTAGTTCAAACAAGAATTGGTGTTGCACTCCTGGGTCTGCCTATTCACATGGTGACTGTATGGGGCCATGTACACTAGGCAACAGAATTAGGAATTTGACAGACAAAAGTCAAATATAGCTCATGGACAATAGTCTTTGAAAGTTGTAAGACCTCTTGGTACCTCCTGCTTGTTGTAACAATGAAATAAAAGTGAGGAACAAGGGGCCCAGCAGCAGAGAACAACTCTGACAACCTCTTACCTTCAGCAAGAGTTGGTACAGCACAATGAGATGAATCTCCAGCACAATTGTTGCATATAGAATAGAAAATTATGTACTTGTATCTGCTGGAAGATAAGTTCAATGGTAGATGTGTGTTCATTTGACACTCTTACAAAGAAACAGTCTCTCCAGGACAGAGAAGTTTTGAACAGTCTGGTGTAATGTGGTTCTTACACTAAGATATGAGAATGTCTCTGAGCCTTACATTCAGGTACTACTTAAGGCTCTAACCTAGGTCTAACAAGATCAAAAACATTTTCCTCTCTGTAATATTCCTCATTTTTAGGACTTTTCATTGCAATCTATCACCAGAAGACAATATTTTCACTGGTTAAAACCAGTGTCTGAAATTTGCAGATGGTTTCATACTACTGGAAGTTATCAAAGTGTCCCTGAGGACACCTAGAAGTCTTCTAACTGGATGGCAGCCACCTTTGGGCGTTTTCTTAGGCACCTGTATATTTCAGTAAAGGTAGGAAAGGCTTTACTTAGATAATTTCTGTGTTGGAAAGAATCTCAGTGTGTTTAGAGGTCATAGCTCGAGTATTGTTTTTTCCCTAAAGAACCAAGAGTGCAGGGAGGGGAGCAAATAAAATGAGGTTTTTTCCTCAGTGCAGCAGCTGGCATGCATCCCCTATGGTGTAACCCACACTGAGCCCCCAGACAGAAAGACTGAGAGTGCTGTTATGAACTCCCTGTGAGCCACCCCACTCTGGCAAAAGACAGTACGAGGTGGATGCCACAGACAATGTGATCCCGTGCCTGCAAGACTTAGAGGGCAGAATTCCAGTGGGAGAATTAACACTCAGCTAAAGTTTCAGGTGAAAGTTTTTCCAATAGCAATTTTGGCTGCAAGAATCCGTGCAACTGCTCTTTAGAAAAAGACACGCAGGACCTCATCTCCTCGTGGTTCTCTCAGGGTGTGCAGATCTGTCTCTGGAGTTTCAGGGATAGCATTTCTTGCTGCAGAGGTGAAAGATGCTGCTGCTTCCAGGCCAGAGAGGGAGATCTCCATCAAGCTGCTTGCTTACAGTAGTCTAGCCCTTTTTGTCCCTTTTTTATGATTGGTGTTATGAATCCAGTTGTTTCTTTTGCACAAGCAAATAAGGTGTAACAGCTCGGCAGCAAACACTGTTGTGTTGTATTCATTTCATCTACTGTGCCCCCCTAACAAAAAGATCAGTGAAATATGGCTTGTGCCCTTTCTGGAAATCAAGTACACAGAAGTTTTTGTAGCAGAGGGAGAACAGACTGCAAGAGAAGAATGCTGCTTGACCAGTCTTTGACACCCACCTTTCCTAAGTCATCTGTTCTGTCTCTCCCTACACTCACATATTCAAGATTCCCTACATGTTTAATCTCAGCTTTGATGCCTGTGCCTTTCACTAATATTAGACAACATGCAGTCAGACCTGAGTGCTGGTGAAATGCCATTATTGGGGTTCAGGGAGCTGAGGGTACACTACAGAACAGCACTTCTCTGAGTTACATTTCTCCCCTCTGCATCCAGCTCTGGGGTTTTTGGTACATGGAAGAGACAGACCAGTGCAAACAGCTCCAGAGGAGGGACACAGTGGTCACCAGAGGTCTGAAACCACTCTGCTGTGAACACAGGCTTAGACAGTGGGTTGTTCAACGAGAAGGGAATGCTCTGGAAAGACACTGATGTGCCCTTTGGAAACACTGAGGGGCATATAAGAAAGAGAGAAAATGTTTTACCAGGGTGTCTATGGATAGGACAAGGGGTAATGGTTTTAATCTAAAACAGGGTAGATTTATTTTAGATGTAAGTAAGAAATTCTTTACTGTGAGGTTGATGAGGCACTGGCAGAGTTGCCCAAAGAAGCTGTGGATGGATGCCCCATCACTGGGAAGTGTAAAGCAAAGCTGAATGGGCTATTAAGCCACCTGCTCTGGATGAAGGTGTCCCTGCCCATTAAAAGGGGTTAGACTAGATGAACTTTAGAGGTCTCTTCCAACACAAACCTATGGCAGAAATACATGAAATAAAGTAACGTATAAATGACATTCTTTGTGCCTTCAGAGCAGTTTAATAAGAAAAAGTACATTTTAATTTCTTAGGACTCTCTTTGCATCATACTAGGGCAAAGCATTCACTGCACTATTTTTTTTTTCATGCAAATCTGAAGGTGGTTTCATTCTATCGATATTATTCCTTTTGGGAACACTAAGATCCTATTGGTTTCATCTCTGGCTGATTCTGCTAACAATAGAGAAAAAAGGTCTCTATTATTTTAATTCCTTCCCATTAGAGTTATTTTAGATCTTCTTGAAATGATAAATCTGTCTGAATTTTAATACACATTATTCTGTGGTCAATTGTTAAGGAGATTCAAATCTGACAGAGACACTCAAATCCCTTCCTAGAGAGAAAGGCTAAAGAATAAAATATTTCACTTTCTAAAGTAAAGCCAGTTTGTGGTTAGTTACTTGCTCTATAATAAAACTACTGATTAGATCTTACTACTCAGGAACATGTTTTTATCATTTTTGGTTTTAAAGATACTTAATTTTCCCCCATGAAAAACTAGCTTAGTGAACCAAGAACTCCATCTTCCTCGGGTAATGTTTTCAATTTCTCTGTGAACATTGAAAATAAAATGGTACCCCATAACAACCCACAGCAGTAAACAAAATGACCCAGGAGAAACTGGGAGTGCTTATGATTCCATTCCTGAAGCCCAGTCAGATCCACCAGGATCACTCAATATTTTACTCTGTTTAATGTTTTACTCATGGTTCAGTGAATCTTCCCTTTGCCAATTCTCCCTTCCTTCCATAAATACTGTGCTGAAAGGCCAAACTGCTACCAATGCTGCAGACACAAATCCATACAAACACCAAAAGACCTGTCACTGCAGATTTCAAATAGCAAATTAAAAAAATTCTATAAAAAGTTAATTATGTAAGGACCAAACTCCACATTTTAGATGCAACCTTCATGCTCCTGAGTCAGAGTGAGATAAATTATCAGATTCTGTGTAGCAGCATGATTTTGTCTCCCAGACTGATAGCAGATAGAGATTACTGTACATCAAAGTACATTGTATAACAAGGCTGCCACTGAATTGGAATGAGGACAAACTGCCATGGTTTATTAATGTTGCTGCTGAAATTAAAATAGAAGTATAAAAGCCAGATTCTACCCCAAGTGCTTAGTTTACCCTTGCAAGCAACACACCAGAAGGGTTTCTCAACCTATGGGTTCAATGGAGAAATATTTAAACTTCAGCTCATTCTTCTCCAGGGACAATTGCAGTGGAAGCATAAGGAGATAACAGGATGGGAAGGCCTATCCTGGCTTTCCCACAGACCATGGTGTTCCTAGGGGGGCTGGAGGCTGCAGATGGCTTTTCTGGCTCTTGGCCTTTAGGCAGCGATTTTCTTATGTATGTATTTCATGTACTTTATTTAATGCAATTAGGGCTGAGACAGAATTTGGCTTGCAGGTGAGAATGCCACACATACCAGTTCGTGTGTGTGACATCTGTGGTATTGCAGCACACTCTGGAACTCTGTTTGCCACAGCTCTTGGCAGCCCTCAGACTGGGTAGAGGCAGCTACAGCTGCGTTCATATGTGTAAGATAAACTTTACCATAAAAATCCAAACATGCTACAGGGGCAGCTGCAGCTAAATACTGGACAAAACTGGTTTCTGCTTTCAACTGCACAGCCCTGGCTCTCTTTCCCAGGATTTGTTCAGGCTGTACCTGGAACCAGAATCTGACCCCAAGATTTGCTCTGTGGAAGTTTTGCAGGTCTCCACCTTAGGGCAGAAACAGATCCTATTCCTGTTACTAGTTAGTTACAGTCTAGTGGCATCCATACCAAGTGCGGTTGTGCTACTTCAGCTGGCAAAAGCAGGACATGTTGTGTTTTTACAGTTTTCATGGCTGAGTTTACAACTGAGAATTGTTTTGTCAAGCTAAGCACAACAGAGGCATAGATGAGAAACTGTAAAAAGTTGACTAAAGTAAGAAATCATTCTCAAAAAAACTACTTTAAATGCTTTGTGTTCATCCTCAGGACTGTCAGTAAAAATACACAGGTGGGCCAAATCCTTGTCCCACCAAAATAAACTCCTAGTATGCTAATAAAAAAAGCACCTGTGACTTTTATCAAGACAAGTTTATCAATACTTACTTGACAAAGCTGTACACCAGAGAAATTTTCAAGGCATGCAACACTTCTTTCTTACTTCATGAAGTCACCCAGCATAGCAGCTGTTGTAGTGATTCTTTCCAGAGAGGGTCTGGCAAGATGAAAGCAGCAGTAAGTGCATCAAGAAGAATAATAACAGCAAATGTACAACCACATGCCAGAAAAGCTGCACAGACAAACAAGATGCTAGCTTGAAAATTCTTTACAAACATTACAAAACTTTGTCCACTAAGGCAAGGAACATGAAAAAAAAAAAAGATTCTGCAGAAGTAAAAGTTATCACCTTTTTATAAGCAGAAGCATTGAAGCAGAGTGGTTGTTCATTTTGGTGGTTTAAAAAAAATTATAAAGCTTTGAAAACACTGAGGTTTTTTGGGAATTATAACAGGGAACTGAAGAAAAATAAAAGTTCTACTGTGTGGCTGTAGACCTCTGCAGTGTGTTTGATTTCCCTGATTTATAATAAAAAAAATTAGATAAGGTCTTCTGTTTCCTTTTAAAATATGCAAACTATTTATCTTTTTGCATCTCTTCAGCAAATGTAATTTCCTCATTAAAGGGAGCAGTGATTGCAATTCCTGCAACCTTACTGTGCAATCAAATGTATAATAGTGGTGGCTGCTATTGTTCATGGAGATCAGCAGTTATTACTATTCACATTTCATGACATATGAAACAAAGATATATTTATTAATTGATGTTAAACACAAATACTCTCTAACACTCCTTTATCAGCCCAGTTGAGAATGATGTGCTCCTAATATTCTGAAGCAAATGCTTCAATCTGGTTTGGATCCAGCAGTTCCAGTGCAGAGTGAGATCAGGATCAGAGTACAGGCAGCATCAGCCATGGGCAGCTCTCCTGCATGTCTGGCAGCCTCATGAGAGAGGTAGCTGACAGTAGACTTTGGACATCTGGACATCATTTCTGTTTAGAAAAACAATAAACTTTCTGGAGCATCTCTCTGTATAATAGACATAATTCTTGTGGTATTTGAATTGTGCTTCTTCATCTGCACTTTTCACCAAAGAGTATCCTGAATAGTTGTCTGCCTCAGAAACAGAAATGATGCTAAGCATTAAACACAAAAATCATATTCAAGCAGTGAGTTTCATCCTTTATTGAACACAGATGGTAATTTTCCTGGGGGCAATACTAACACTGAGATAAAATCCTCACCCATATACAATCTCTTCTACATTATATCAATTATTGGGATTCATCAGCAGTCTGGCCTCCTGATGGAAAATATTAAGCTCTTACAAGTAATGCTTCAGCTTAGGCACTTGATGTCTCAGGAAGATATTTTGTTCTCCCAAGAGCATTTAAACAAAGGAAACTCAAGGAGTTTAAGCCGGAGCCTAGCAACAGTACCCTCATATAAGCTACTGCTCTCATTAAGCTTGTCTTGGGCATAATTGCTAACCCAAATAACACTGGGTTTTAGACAATTAAAGCATTTTCAAAGAGTTACAAGTAATTAATTTGCCTGCATGAGAGTGACTTGTATCATGTGGACACTTTTAAGACTTTTGAAGAACAGTAAATATATAAGAGATGTTCCTAAGACCAAACAATTACAAGCCTTAGTACAGTACCATAAGCAGATGGTCAAAGTCCAACCCTCACTGGCACCTAGGCTGGAATAGTCCTGATCTGGCATCCAAATAATGGGGATCTTCTGGGCAGGACAGGTTGATATAAAGTAAATATTCAGGTGTGTGCTGGACATTTTGTCCAGAGGGATCCTGTGAGAGACAGGGCCAAAATCTTCACTGAAATCCAGAATGATGTCACCAACTGCCTTCTCTTGATCAGCTATGTGCATAACCTTAGTATGAAAAGAAATAAAGTTGGATAAGCAGGAATTTCTTGTCATGAAGCTGTGCTGGCTGTGACCAGTGACTGTGTTGTCCTTCAGGTGTTTTTTAATACCTCCCCAAATAATATTCTCCATAATTTTGCAAGGCACTGAAGTGAGACTGAAAGACCTGTATTTTCCAGGGTCCTCCTTCTTGTCCTTCTTGAAAAGTGGGACATTGTTTGCCAGACTACACTTGAGACTGTAGTTATATTTTTCAACTCTAAAATACAATATGTAGGTGTTTTGCTTACCATTTCCTCCTATTTATGGGATGAATGAAAGTGCTACAAGAATATCCCTTTTTGGAATTATCAGATGCTCCAATATGAATTGTGCTGAGCCAAGAACATGGAAGGGTATAATGTAACTCTGCTGATGTTGGGTTGGGATACTGGGATGCAACATATGAACACCATATTAGCTGTGACCATGAGTTTGGGATGGCTGCAAAATGGGCAGTGGACATATGATCAGCAAATACTGTTTTTGTTAAAAACTGTCCCTTTCAGTCTTTGCTCTCAACCTACTCAATCTGTTTCAGAAGGTGCAAACTGCATCTCCTTGTCCTGTACAGACAAAATATGGAGTCAACAGTGGGAGCTACCTGTAGTATTTCCACAGGGAGCATATTTTTCCATGGATTCAGTAACTCTCTGTCTAGACAAGGTGGTACTGAGAATAAGCTGAATATGTATCCCTACCAACAATCTCTAGCTGTCTTCTTTTCAATGAGAGATGCTCTTTTTCCGAGCTGTTCTGGCAACAAATCATCCCCACAACACAGAAGCAGGGTGTTGGCACCACAAGCACCTGTAAAACTCATCTCTGGCTTTTCTCAAACAGGCTAAGAGCTTGTTTGTCTTCAGACCTTGTCCTTGAATTGAGTCTGAACAGCTCTGTATTTCTTTCTCACTTAGTGCCAGCTGGAAGGTTGGTGCCTGTCTTTCAGAAGAACATCTAAGTGTTATTTTGAAATGGCTTTGGGAATATCTGCTTGTATCATGCATAGGAAAGGGGGAAGGATCCCTGTTTAGATGTGAAATACAGATTTATCAGTGTGAATGAAAGATGCTGAAAATATGCATTTGCATGAATGAAGTGGCTCTCTTGGTCTACCCAGGCTCAGTTGCTCCATTGTCCCTGTGGTAACTCTCCCTTTCCAAGGGGTCTCCCATGACAGGGAGGTGGACATTGCTGGGGTGCTCTATTCTCTTTCCCCCAGGATCCAACCAGCAGATCTGAATCACAGCCAAGGCTTTCCTCAGGTCCTTGCTGAGACCTGCTGACCTGGATCAGACTCAGACACATCACTCTTCTCCACAGGAAATGTGAAATGGCTTTCTGCCCCCGAGAAATGCCTTCAATCTGAAGTAGCCTGTGGATGGTGCTGGCCCCTTACTCAGTTCAATCAGAAATCAGTTTGAAGTTCTTTCACGCAAGTCTATAAATGTGTGTGCCCTGAGTGAGTAACACACTTTAACACCGCATCCCAGGAAAGGCCTCCAGAACTAAGAATTCTCATGTAAAATGTGGTCACTTCCGAGGTGCTCTTACTCTTTTACTCACTTCTTTTCACTTGCCTCTCTTCCTTTCACCCCGCCTTCTGCACACCTGGCTGCTAAAACCAGACACACATAAGCACAGATATGTTTAATGCTGTCTAGACAAGCACCCTATTAGGCTGGGCTGGGGCAGCCGTTGCCATGGCAATGAACAAATATGGTTTTGTAGCTGAAAATGAGGTGGCAGGAGATTCATACTTTCTTCACAATATAGTGGCAATGTCACAGTGAAATCGCAGCATGAGAAGACAACTCTCTGTTAACTATTAGCAAAAGAGTAATAAATAGGAAGTGATGTGCTGTTTAAAGACTAGACTCTTCTATTCACTATGAAGGTGAAAAATTGAGTTTTGAAATAGCCCCAAAACTGCTCCTAAATGCAACAAAGGTCACTAAACATTTGCAGTATTTCAGTTTTTGTTTGGTATAAAGCATAACTTTCTATCTTACAGTGCTTTAACATTTGAAGTTCATACTGAAGTTTTAGCTTAACAGGTGGAAGTTTTCCAGTGTTAGAGGGGCCCAGAAAATTCTTTCTAGTTTTTGCAACATTTCTCACTGAAGCAATGTTGCCAGGAAATTGCTGAGGCAGGCTCAGAGAGAAACCACAAGATTTTTTTCATTGCTACAAAGATTCAAAGGAAAAAACTTTTCTCTTTTTACCTTTGTTGCATAATACAAAGTCAAAACCACTTCATTTACTGGGCATAGTGGTATTAGGTCAAAGGTTGGACATGATGATCTTGGAGGTATTTCCCAACCTTAATGGTTCTATGATTCTGTGATTAAGGTTGGAAAAGATCCTGAAGTTCATCAGATCCAACCATTAACCCAGCACTCCAAGTCCACTGTTAAACCATACCTTTAATTACCACATCTACACATGTTCTTGAACACTTCCAGAGACACGGCTCGCTTCCAGTTCCCTGGGGCCTCTCTGGTTATCCAGGGCTGCTGGAGAATAATGGAAAGTGGCTCAAAGAGCACTTCCACTTCCATGAGCTCCCTTAGTACCATTTGGCATGTTGAAGTGGAGCAGCAGGTCACTGACTGTTTCCTGCTGGATTACAGGGCTCTCTTGTTTCCCAAGAGAACAAGAGCCAGCACCTACATGTACTCCTGAGCTGCTTGTGGAGTATTTCACCTGCCTCTTCATCCTGGTTGGGTGGTCTTTAACAGACTCCTGGGATATCTTCCTTGCAGGCCTTTCCCCTAATTCTCACCCACAAGAATTCAGCCTTAATCATTACCATCATAGAGCTCCGGGCAGTCAAAACACTCCCTCACACACAGGGCTTCCCAGTGCCTCTCCTCCTTGCCTGTCCCCTCTGAAGGGTTTGCAGCCACCCACTGCAGCACTCGGGTCACCTGAGCTACCCCAACACAGCTCCGTGCTCGCCACAGATCTCCTTCTGCACAGCTTTCTAGCAGTTTCCATCTGAGGGCCGCCAGGAGGGAGGGGAGAGTGCAGCAGCACACTGTGACAGCTCTCACTGCCACAGCCCAGCTGCCCCTGCCACGGTGGTGCCTGGGACACAGCCTGGGACACAGCTCTGCTGCAGCCCCCATGGCTCACAGCCCCTCCTGCTCCTTGCACGGTGGCGTGGGGCCCATTATAAACCCTTCTTGGCTGTAGAGGAAGCCAAGAACTATGCTCACATGGCCTGTTAAAAAATTGGCTTTATTTTCTTCTGATGCTCCTGAAATATGTTTAATTGAAAAGCACTGCAAAAGAATTGTGCTCGGAAGTAATAAAGCAAGGAAGAGGCATTTCAGATGATATTATGGTATGAGTACTTTTTCCCTTATCCCTTTTGCATAGTTTTTATATCAGACTATTAGACACAGCTAAGCTGTATACTTTAATATATGTGTTAATGTGCACAAACCTGTGAGCTGTAAGATGTGGAAAAAGTATTTTGCTAACACAATAACTTGAAATGAATACTAAATGACCACATTTATTCTCAGCCCCAAATTTTTCATCCATAGAATGTAACTTTTCTCCATTTCAAAGATAGGCAGATGTAGGCTCAAAGAGTTCTGTGAGTAAAAAGACTCACAGAAGTCCAGGTGTCTTAAACTTTTCTGCTTGGTCTATGCTTGACTGCAATGTTGCTTGTTTACTTCAAAAGGAGGTGAATAAGCTGACTATTTCTAGAAGGCTCACTTCAGAAGGGGAATCACAGGGGTCGTAAATCATCTGAAAATTCCAGGTAACAGACTGACAAATTGACTGGGCTAGACCATTTATTCATGATTTTCTTTAAAAATATTTTATAGCAAAAAGATTTAATAATAGTAAAAACAGTGAAGATGCTTATTAGTACAAAATTATGTAACCCCATTATTTTTCCAGTCACAAATCTGGTTTCATTAATGTCTGGTTGCTGACTGGGGTGAATAGCATAGTAAATGAATGGCTTGACTTGATCTTAGAGAGCTTTTCCAACCCTAATAATTGTATGATTCTATGATTCCATTAGAGATTGCTTTTTCTTCCATCAGTTGGCTTGTAGGTAGAGTGAGCAGTGTAGAAAGTCGGGTACCTGATAGTACAGACAGCACTTTTGCCAGCATACCCTAAATCAGGTTCCTAAGGAGTACAAATTGTATCCCTGCAAGAACTTTTGCAACAGAACACCTGAATGTGTGAAGCCCTTCTGTTGCCACAGCACTGCTGGTGAGGTGTGAGTGTTTTCCTGGGCTCCTTACCAAGGAAATGGCCTGGCTAAGGCTTGCTGCTTTGGGCCATATCTCAAAAGTGGAGCTGCAGAAAGAACCGAGACTCAGCTGTTCTGCTCAGACACACTGCAGCACGGTTAGGCAAGGCAGGAAGTTAAGGACATTTTTTATCAGGAGTATGTAAATAAATTATTGTTAGTGCTCCTACTGAACTGTAAAAGCCCAGGTAGGTAACTTCATAATGTATGTCCCACTTGTAGCTACTGACTCTCTGGAGTAATAACACTGAGCATTTCCAAAAACATATTCAGTCTGCATAAACAGCTCTGAAAATTGTCTTTCTATTCCTGTTTTTTAGAGGTGACCAAAGCTATCTGTTGTTGTTCATTTAGCACAGCTTGAGGTTTTATATTTCATCTAGACAAGGTCCAGAAAGATCAGTTCTCTCTTCTGACATTAAAACCAGTCTGACTCTTCTGCAGTGTAGTGGTTTTGTTGTTGAACTCCACAGTCTTAGAACAACACAAATAACTGAAAGTCCTCAAGTTGACTAAAAATGCCTACAAATCACACAGCTATCAGATAACATGAGTTAGAATAAACTGAATAATAAAATTTATGGCATGCTGTAATATTGCTTGAAAAATATTTTTTCATTTTTCAGTTTATAGAAGTGTGAGTTCTCCTGCTGCTGCCACACTGGAATGATGATTCTGACACTGCTGGTTTCCTTTGCCCATTATAAAATGTATAATGATGTCTTAGGGCTGAGTAAACAATCAAGTAAGAAGTTCCCATACACTTAGTGGTATATGGGAAGAGGATCAAAGATAATGGACATGAGTTGAAATGTGTGGTTCAGATTGGATTAAAAAAAAAAGTTTCCCTATGAGCACAGTAAATCAGTGGCTGAACTTATGCAGAGGCTGGGTGGTGTCTGTCCTTGCACAGTTTCAAGCCCTGACTGGAAAAAGTCAAACCTTTGCAAACCTATCTGACCTCAGATGTTGACCCTTCTTTGAGCAGAAGGATGGAATAGAGATCTCCTGACATCCTTTCCAACCTGAATTATTTTGCATCTATGTGATCAGATACAAAATTACTGAGAGAGGTTGCCACAATTTCATCAATAGGAATAATTTGCTGCCAGCAAACACATCCCCTCTCCCTGGCAGGCTGGCAAGATAATATTTAATTAGAGGCGCCTCACACTGTGCCCTGATGGACAGGTTATGGAGGTTTGATCCAGATGTGAAGTAAAACACTTTTCAGGACATGACCATTCTGTCACGAACAGACACACAATGTCCTTGTGAGTACAAGCATGCCTTCATCATCATTCTAAGAAACATGGAGGCAAGGGAAAGTTTCTGCAGAAATCAAAACTTGCAGAAAGTCAGACCTTGTAGAAACTTGGATTTGTAAATTATAATTTGGAGGTGGAAGTACAGACCACCAAATCTAAGGAGTGGAGAAAGCCAGAAGTTCACTCCAGGTAAGAGGTTAACTGCTGTGGTAAACACTGTCTGAAGCCTTCAGGTCTTTTCAAAACCAAATAAATGGCAAAACAGATTGGAGTTCAATGAGCCAGAGCTGCAGAAGCGCACCAAGGTGACCATTTCTGGATAAGGCAGTCACTTGGCTCATAAATACTGTGAAGTACCGACAGCCACCACGGTTGCCCTCAAATTGAAGGTATAGTTACTCTTCCAGTAAAATCCTTCAAACCACTCTGAGGTAAGAGTAATGAGCCATTCATTAGCTGGGCACAGAGATACCCACTCCACCTTTCAGGTAGCAGGACTTCCCACTGCACATAGTGTGAATTTGATCCTAGCAAATGTGTGAACAGTGTGAATTTGCAGCTGAGCTCCTGCCATTCTCAGGCAGCTGGAGGGGCAGACACCTCCAGTTGTTTTTTTTGCTGGAGGCCTTTTTGCTAAAGGCTTCAGTAAAAGCCCCAGCTTTTACTTCAGCTAATGCTGAATTGGGCTGCATCATGGATGCCAATATAATGAAAAGTACTGTAGGTCAAACCACCCAGTGCTTTTCTCGCAGCCATATATTTAAATCCAGATTAAATGAGGAATGTGAGGAATGCATCTGTGATAAATCAGTCTGTACTTGGTCAGTATAAGCTTTTATGTGTTTTGGTAAAAATATGCTCTTATCATGTGTGATCTTATATGGTTACAACCTGTAAGGAGAAAAAATAGATGGAAAAGCTGAGTTAATTTGTTTAAAAATAAAAGTATTAAGATATTATTTACTTTTTCTTTTTTTCAGATGTGCAATACCACAAATAAAAATTGACATTTGGGAGTTTGTTTATTTGGTTGGTGTTTTTAAGTGCAATTTTACAGCTTTTAAAAATATTACCCAGAACTTCTGAGCAATCCTAAAATGAACATGTCTCTCATAAAAATGTAACTATACTGTTACTACTTTCAAGAACATAGAAAACACACAGATTGCAACTCACTCTTAACTTGAGATCTAAACTAAATAAATTGTAATTTTTACATTGCAATAGGTTTGAAGTTTTAGTGTTCCTTATAAATATGTGACTTAACATGCTATTTCTCTTGGTCATCCTGAAGATGTTTAACATGGTTGTTAAAGACACAAAATGAGATTTTAATTTATACAGTCTATCTTTAAATTGCTGTTGTGGGGGAGTACAAATTCTGAACTTCACCATTAGCAATTTACAGGGCAATGTAGACTCTGATATGCAAATTCAGAGTTATGACTTTACTAAAGGACCAAGCAGCAGAATCTGAACAGCTATGGAAAGCCTTTATCTAAAAACAAATATTAGCCACAATGTGAAAAGAAAACATACAGCAGTATGCATTCTCTGCTTAATTTAAGGTTTGAAACCAATTTCTTTATTGTGATAATACAATATTTCATGATATATACTGGATTAACAGAAAAGGACAACAAGACAGTAAGGACACTTATTGAAAGACAATGTAAAAGCAAAAGGCACAGGGTTACATGTCCCTCCAAACAGCTGCTGTCCCAATGTCACAACACTGACCTGAAGGGACTTTCTCAATTTATCTGTAGTGATTTTTAGTCCACCACCTTGTTACTGTGTCAGGAAATGAGAATGCCAGTTATCCCTGAGTGCAAGCATTGGGTGAAACAATATCAATTATGAACTAAGCTGATCAACTAAGTCTTTCACACACAATGGTTAACCTTGTGTCAGGTGATAGTCTGGATAGATTCAAGAAGAGTAACCTACTGAAGACCTCCATAACGTATAATTAAAATTGCTGCTTGGTTGACTTTTTCCCTCCCTTCTCTCTTTCTTTAAGTTCCTCGCCTTTCAAATGCCCTTTTTTTTTTCTTTTTCCCCCCAGGAGCAAGGAATTTCCTTTACAATATGTCTTTTTCTGCCTTAGATAAAACATAACCAAATGCAGATAAGCAGTTAATTTCTTCTAAGCCAAGAAAAAGCACATGTGTATATTTTTGTCCACCTGCACTGAACTGCTCAGGACCAACCTCCTGTGTTTCTGCCTGTGTCCATTCTCCATGGTCCTGTCACTGGGCGCCCCTGGAATGATCCTTGCTCTGTCCTCCTTGCAGCCTCCCTGCAGGTGTTTATATGCCTTGGTGAGATGCCAAACTGAGGTCCCTTCCACAGGAAACAGCTCTCTGCAATGTGGGTCACCCTTCCCGAAGGCACAGCCCTTCAGGCACAGCCTGCTCCAGAGCAGGTCCCTCATGTTGCAGGCCGCAACTCCTACCAGGAAACCTGCTCCAGCATGGAATCCTTTCCACACAGGTCTGCAGCTCCCTGCCAGGAGCCTGCTCTGGCGCAGTTTTCCCACAGGTTGGCAGCCCTCCCTCAGGCCTCCCCCTGCTCCAGCATCTCTGGGCTGCCCCAGGGGCTTCTCCCCAGCCCTCACCATGGCTGTGGGGCAATCTCGGCCCTGCCCCTCCTGCTCCGCTGCCCTGGCTGTCAGCAGAGCAGCTCCTCTCACATGCTCTCACCCCTCTCTTGTCTGGCTTCAACTACATCTGCATCATAACTTCTATTTTTCTTAGTCTTAATTATGTTATCACAGAAGTATAACCACCACTGCTGATGGGTTTGGCCTCAACCAGAGATGGATCCATCCCAGAGCCAGCTAGCACTGGCTCTGCCAGACGTATGTTATAAATAAGAAGCTTGACTAGGCCAATATTCAAGCAGCAATCAATTTATTAATTAATATGGTAAAGTATGAGCAATACAGCGCTGGGTACAGTGGGGGAAGTTTTCCCTCCAACTGCACACCAATAATTGAGGATTACAGGTATTTATAGGGGTACTCATCAGTTTTTTCAGCAGTTTCTCTTTCCAATTTTTTATTCATCAGCAATATTTATTCCAAATTATTACATCACAATTCCATACACTATTGTGATTTAGTTTTTCTCAGGATGTATCTCAAAAGGAGTATTCCCAGATGGTGGCTGTCCAGTTTCTGAAAGAAGAAAGACAAATCCCATCTGGTGCAGTCCAACTCCCCAGATGTGGGTCCACCTTCTAATTGCAGACACTATAAATCTAATAACAGTGATGTCCAGCTTCCCTTGGTCGAAACCATAAACCCTTGAGGTGGTGTTCATCTTCCTCTCTCAAGATGTTTTTCTTTGCTTCAGTAGGGTGTGAGATAAGCATATTTCCTTTCTATATATTCCAAAGCTACAGTTTCAAGGATACAAGTAATATTCTAAAATTATACTTCAAAAGGTTATTGTTGCAGAGCTCTTTATGGATTAGCTATAAGCAAAAAGCAACATCTTTAACACTTTAATTCCAATGCTCCTAAATCAACTAGGGTTAATTTCAAAGGCCTTTTTCCATGCTTCATTTTCCTCAGTTATTATTAGAATTCACAGCTCTCCCACTGTCGGTGCACTCACAAATACACACATCACCTGTTTGTACCTGACACAAAACACAGCTTTGTATTTCACACATGGAGGAAACTTCCAGCATCTTCTCACAGAAGCCACCCCTGTAGCACCCCACTAGCAAAATCTGGCCTTGCAAACCCTCTTAGCAGAGGAGCTTGTCCTGCTCTGCACAATCCTTGAAGAAGAGGCTGGTGACAGCCATGCCCCTTGCCTCTGGCAGCTCTCTGCTGCTCCAGGCCCCTGAGTGCTGCCTCAGCAGCATCTTCACTGGCAGCATCGGAATCAGGAAAGAGCCTTTAGACAGCCCAGGAAAATCCTCAACAAAGAACTTCCATTCTCAATTGCCGGCTTGCATCTCTATGATTCTGCCTTTGTTTTTAAAATATCAATTATGATTAAAGCCAGACATTTACAAAACCAGAAGGAAAGCACAGCTTCATGGAGTCCACAGCTGCCCTGAAAATTCTGCAGTCAACATCTTGGAGGGGATTAGTAATTATTTTTCATGACAAGCCTGATGTTGACTTCACTACCCTTGTTCTTGATTCTCATGTGCAGTCTCTGACCCAAGATGCATTTCCCCAAGAAAGGTTGGAAATAAACTTGAAAATATGTTTTTGAGATTTAATAGTTTGAAGGGAAATATGTTTTTCATTTGGGAGAAAGTAGAATATTTTTAAGGTTTTTTTTTAAAAAGGGCTTAGGTTTCAAATCTGTTTCATATTAGTTGTTCATAAAAATAACACTCAGAATAACTTTTAAATTCTGGAACTCTGCACTATTGCTGCTGGAGAGAGTTGTCTGAGTACACATTTCTGAAAATGATGCAAACTCTGTAATGTGATCATAGAGTGTTCACAAGGACAGAACATTAGTCAGACATGCTTCGTGTGAATGATTGAGCGGGGCCAAAGGAGGAAATTTAACATCATTAACATAGACCATTTAACTTGAATCTTCCCTACTGCTTGTCAAATATCATTCCACAGTTCTGCATCTGTTCCTTTGCATTTCTGCCCCAGACTTTCTTATAAAGGTGTTTTGGTTTTTTTTTTTTTTTAAGGTGGAATTTCCCCTCAGCTGTGTGTTTTATAGTGGTGATCAATGAAGTGTGAGCACTCATCAGAGCTCTAGATCTGCTTCTAGAATGGCCCTACAAAATGGTGAAGCACACTTGTGGGTTAAAAAGGCAACACCAAGAGGACAATCATGAACAAAGCTCTTTTTTAACAGTGGCAGATACAAACCAAGAAAGTTTCCACTAAAAGCCACTTAAAATGCATTACTGACTTGCTAACAGCAAGCAACCATTGCCATCTGCAGAGGTGAGTACTCTCTGGGTTGCAACGTGCAGCTGCTCAGTCTTCCATCTGCCCATGGTTTGAATACTTCAGTTCCAGCTGTTCAAGAGAGGGAATTTCTAGTTTTAAAAACAAACCACAATTTCCCTGGATTAAAAAAAAAAAAAAAAAAGAAAGGAAGGAAAAAAAAAAGAAAAAAGAAAACCCAAGTGTCATTAAAAACAAGGCAGCAGGCTTAAAGAAGCAGACATTGTATGTTTATGGCTGTGTTATAACCTAGGAATGAAAGACTGATTGCAGCCTTTTGGTCCCAGAACAAAACTCCACTGAACCCAAACTAGTTTGGAATGACAATGACTGTGCAAGAAAAGCATGTCTGACATTTTACATGGAATATCTGGCAGGTATGAAGTGGGGTAACTACCTCTCCAGCCAAGAACTGGATTTTCATTAATCAGTATAAAATACAGTGTAACTAATCGGCTAAATCTAGGAAGGAGTCTGTAATTTGGATCTCTTTTTAATTTGGTTTTTTTTTAAATGCACAATTACTTTTTTATGCTGGAATTGCTGGATTGCAGGCTTCAGCATAAGTGGCAAAATACAAAGTGTTCTGTGAACATGCACACAGACACACAGACACATGCACAGACACACATGTCTATAAGAAAGAAGCTCTGTTCACCATTTAAAAGCGATCTTTTAACTTTCTTCTAACCTTAATCTTTTACTGCCTGTTCTTTGGCCACTGTTATGATAAATACCAGGAAAAAGAGAGATTTATTGGATGAAGGATAAAGGACTGAGGCTTAGTCTCTTCCAAATGAATGGGAGATGTGTTGGTGAGCAGTCATGACCTTTTTCAGATATACCCTGCAGGCAGAAAGAGGAAAAGTAAATCATGATACAATTTGTGAGAGACACCATAGTGCAATGCTTTGAAAAAAATTGAAAAAAGGAGAATTTTGAGGCCAGAAGATTCTGATCATGTCTTTCCATAGTGAGGAATTCATAAGCCATTTTGGTTAAAGGGAAAGTTTGGTGGGTTTTTTTTTGGTTTTAAGCCTAGGAAGCTAGCAAAAAATTTGCAATTAATTCCATATCCATCACTTCCACAACTTCCCATTTTTGTAGGACTTGTCCTGAAACACTCTAAAGGAAATGCTATAACATATTATACAGCATTAAGAGGTCCCTGAGCTGTGATAATTTAACTTTTTCCCTAGATATAGTTGGGTAGATTAACTGATTCTTTTCTCCTCTTTATGTTCCCCAAACACAAGTATTTATGTTCCTGTCTGACCCAAACTCTCTCCCTTTTATGATTACTTTCAAGAACCCTGCTGGGTCCAGGTCTGAATGCAGAAATTTAAGGGATATTTGTTTTCTAATACAATCACTATTGTTGTAATATAGTGTACCCAGATCATCAACACTTTCAGCATCATTGGCAGTGTGAACCTGAGTGGCTTTGTACCCAATCTAGAATGAATTTTCCTTGACTGAATTTATTTACTTAACATTGTGGTGAAAAAAAAAATCATCAAAATCCAGACATTTGAAAATAAGCTGACAGAACTGATTTAAATCAAACTGCTATCTTCTATTCCTGCTTTTCCAGAAGTGGTGAACTAGCAACAATTCATCCTCTGTTCTTGCCTCTCAGCGAAATTAACCTTAAACTCTGCTTTATGGCCAAACTTAAGTTTGACTTAAATTCATGAAGTGTTGACTAAGGTAATGTAGCAGGTTTTCACTGGATTGCAGAGAATAATCAAATGCATGGCCCATAATAGGAAAACTGTAGTGTGCATCTTTAATTAAACAAATTCTCATGAATTTAAATTAAGCATACTGCATTTAGTTAATCGACTTGAATTGAAAGGCTGGTCTCTTGAACTATTGCTTGGAACAGCAATTAACACATTTGTGCAGCCACTAGTGTGAGTAAATGCTACTTCAGAAGTGAAGGTTTAAGAGTTGCCCTCACACTTATGTCTCCTAAACATCCCAAGCATGGCAGCATTGCACGTATATATAAAAATACATATATATGTGTGTATGTGTGTGTGTGTGCGCTCTTGTACACACAGACACTCTCATCTATAAATCAGAATGACATTCACAAAATCTGCCAGTGTAATTAGGAGAGGTCTCATGTTGGTTTGAACAAAAAAAAAATTACACACCTGCTTTGGGTGTAATTTTGGTTGGTAGCTATCAACAACAAATCCTTTGATCTGTATTTTAACTTTCCTTCTGAAGTTTGATAACGCCTAAGGCTTTCTCCTCTCTCTGTTCTCCATCTCTCTCTCTCCAGGGAGCACCTGCCAATTCTTTATCCCAGTTGGCAGAACTAGTCACTCTCAGTCAGAGTGAAATGTTTTCCCACTGTTTTCCAGACCAAAGTACCTGAGTTTGCAAGGAGTCTAGCCCATTCTCGTCCCCCCCCCCCCCCCCCCCCCCCCCAGTTTCTGAATCTGTCTTCTTTAAGTAATTTACCATCACTTCCTTACAAGAAAATTAGGCATTGCTCCATGCTCCAGCAAACTCAGTTAATGGTGTCTCTGTAACACTCAGGCATGAGAGTGGCAATGCCATGCAACAAAGCAAGCCCTGTTCTTGAGAGTGACCACCCTTGGGGTTTTCAGGGAACTCAGGACTTCAGGAGATTTCCTGTTCCCTACAAGCAGATACTGCTCTAAATATTCCGGCAATCAGGCAGCACAACCTGAAAGACTTATTTAGTTTATAGAAAAATACAAGGTCAAGGTCAAGCCAAATCCTAAACATTTAGTTATGCAATTGTTTGTTAATATGCAAGATTTCTTCAAAATGTAAAACACTTTTTACCGACTACTTTTTATCTATAGGACTTTTTTATCTACCAGTGCTTAGTATTTTGGTACAAATATTTGTATTATTGGAACTGATACCAACTACATCCATGTCCTGGAAGTAACATACACATGCTCTGAAAGGCTAAGTTAGAGAGACCAACAGGTTCTGGGTTTAGTTAAATGATTCACTAATGATAATTACATACCCTTTCCTGCTTTCTTGCTCTGGCTCTACAAAAGAAACCTTAACTTCCTGTAAAACCCAGGGGAACCCTGATTGGAGAATCATTGTTCTGTTTTACTCCAACATAAGAATTGGGAGATAATCAATTGATTTGTCAGGGAGGCTATATAAAATGAGATAAAGCATTTTTCTCCATGTAGTAAAAACTGGCAAAATTTTTAAGAGCCAGTGATCGAGGGACCACAATTGAATTAAGATCCGTGAAGAGCACATGCAGGGTAACAGTATCCAGCAAGGAACACAATATAGCCACTCTTTTCTGCTGCTTCTTTTTCAAGTCCAAAGAAGGACTTCTTCACCTGAACTCTTAGGCACTTAGTGGTACTATGGCTACTTTTTCCAAGTGCACAACTGCAAAGGTGGGAATCATGAACTAGTATGGACTGGGACAAAATAAAGACAGCCAGCACCAGCGTCTTTTGCTTCCCTTCAACAGCAGCTCTTTGAGCCATTTACTGTTACTTGCGGAGCTCTACTCACTTCACTGTGTCTCAGGACAGAAATTTGCTCAGTTTGTTTCCCTCTAAAGACCCTAAATCATACAGCTTTTTCTCCTATAGTATTCTTAAATTATTTTTCTGTCTGATCTAAGAGAAAAATCTCACTTCATTTCAGTCCATAACAAAGTTCCCTTGAATTTCAGTAGATATAGAATTTCACGTCAATTTGTATATGCTTAACCTTTGCAGGATACTTAACTCTATACATGTAGGTAGCTTCAATGCACTAAAGGAAATGAATCCAATTGTCCAGGCCTTGCCACGATTTCCTTTCCTTTGCTAAATAATCTAAGTGTTCTGCATATTTCAGATCATACCTTGCTGTCAAGTGCCCAGTGTCAGCCATCATTGCAGAGGAACCACAACAGGTTAAACCAAGAATTCACTCTGGAAATGTGAAGAACTTCAGGCTGTTAAATGTGAACCTGTTTGTATGGCAGTTGATGTGTTGTCCTTCCATTCCAAGCTGTCCTTATTTGGAAATTTTCCAGAAAACTTGGTTTCTTCTCTTATTTATGCATACATTTTGTTTATTAATAAAAATAAATGAAAACAAAACTCTCATAAATTTGGATGTTATGCATGAAAAACTAGCCCACTGAATCCAGCTTCCAGAAAGCTAAGCTGAAAATACAACCCACAGTTGTGTCTTCTTAAAGCATCAGCTAACAGACAGTCTTCCACTCCAACTTCCAACTTGTTGCCACAAAAAACATCACACATCATTTCTCATACCAGGTAATAACCCACTTATAATCCATTGCCCCCTTTATGGTTTTTTAAATCTTTCCAAATTTTTTTTATGCACTTTCTTCCTCAGATTTATATGTTGAGAATTGAACTTAAGAATCGGAATAGCACAAGTGACTGAAGAATCTGAAGGAAAGGAAAACTGTTTTATTTTTTCACCCACATGGTGAGTTTCTTTGTGATGCTTTTAGGACTTATCCGTGTAAGTAATGGAGTGATGCAGATGCCATTAATGGAAACTGCATATTCACAAAAGCCACAAGCAAACATAACTGAATTTTGGGGTTTGGATGTGTTTGCAATGAGTTGTGTGCATGATCTGGCTCCAGTTGCCAAGATGTCACCTGTACCCAGAATCTTGTGCACTATTGGAATATGATCCCAATATTGCCGGGTGGAACGTGCCTGGGCTCTTCTGGGCCTGGCTGCTTGGCCAGCCGCGGCAGCTGTGGTGTTTGACCTCAGAGACACCTTTGGCTGGCTGGATGTTGCACCTGGCTCTTGGAACAAGTCCAGACAAGCAGGAATTCAGTTATTACCTCTGACGGAGCAAAGAGTCCCGGCCGCATGGTCTCAGTGTCCTTTTAAGCTCGGGGGGAGGGAAGGGGTAGGTATGCCACCAACCAGGTGGGAGGGGGGGGAAGTCTCAGGAGACAAGTGGCACCTGGATAGCCCAACGTCCCCCAGGGCTGAGGGGCATCTTTTGAACTTCACCTATCAGACAATGCCCTTGCTGGCCTACCGAGATTGATGGACAGGAGGCAAGGGGAGGGGAAGGGAGAAGGTATTGCCGCAGCTGGGAAAGGACTGGGATAGCCAAAACAGGAAATTGCATCACACTGCAACAGTGCACCTTCTAACCCCCTTCCTTCTTCAGGTGCTCCAGGCAATTCCAAACGAATTCATCACAGGACCAGGCAGCTCTCAACCACCTCTAGCAGGCTTGAGTCTGATGCATTTCCAGACCACAGTCTTGCCAGTGTTGTGTGGTGTGCCCAGTGTTGGAATTGGATGGCTGAAGGACAGAGGTGAGAAGATGGAATTGCAGCCCACAGTTTCTCTGGTTCCTGTCTGAATTGGAAAGGACAACTTCAGAGTGATTTTCTGGTGACTTTTTTAGGTCTATTCATTGCAAGCCATGGAGTTTCTCAGCTGCTTTATAACAGTAAATTTTTGTTCTGCTGCTTTTACCTTTTCCTCAGCCACAACGGCCTGTTCTGCTCTGTCCACTTTGCAGGCCCATTTTAGGTTATTTGTATAACAGTAATACTTTGTAGGTCAGGACTCTATCAATTTTTATAAATCAGAACAAAGATAGACATAAAGAGAAAAGGAATCAAAGGGAATTGTCAAAGATGAGAGGCAGTAATAGGAGCAAACTTTTTCTCCATATCTATAATTGACTGCAGAACAAAGTCAGACTGGTTTTGGTAACCACAGGGTGTAACAATCAGGCTTGAGGTTAAACCTATTTTCCTGAGGACAGCAGGACAATCTACCTGAGTGTCACATTTGCAATAATGAAGTTTTAGAGGAGTGATTAAAGACTAAAAGAGCATTGGAATGTTGGTATTGGATTCCCAGCCAGGCTGAAGGCCAGAACTGCAGGTGCAAAAAGATTTCCACTACATTGCAACAGAGCATTTTAGAAAGGGCAATGCTTTCCCCTAATAGGCTGCTCACCTATTGGGTGTTTCTCAGCATCCTAACACTCTTGCCACTTTGACAAAGACCTAATATAAAAAACTTACTTCTTGACTAATAATTTCAGTAAAGTGTTTTTTCTTTTTTTTTCAAAGATATTTTAGTTCAATATTAGCAGTTTGCTTGAATTGGTTCTTAACGTCTCTCGGTTTCTACCTCATTGGAGTCCATGTTAGGCTTCTGTGTTCCTAAATTTGGAAGTGTAATGGCATTTCCAAAACTCTTCCTGCCTCACAATGAGGCCAAACTGCCCCCTTCTGTTCTCCCACGCAGGCTCTTGCCCTCTGACTCCTCTTAACAGCTAAACCTTTGCTTCCAGTTTCCATCAGAGCCGCTGAGGGAAGCTGGCTAAGAAAAAGGAAACTGCAGACACTAAAGCCAAACTAGAGAGTGCAGACTTGGAGCAGATCCTATCAACATAGCTTGTCACAGGCAGCAGACAGGTATAACTTTTCACAGGCAGTCACATACACAGAGCACAGCAAAGCAGGTTGCTTACCCATGCTACAAAATCAGGTCATTGGAAAGGAGATTAAAGCCAAAAGGGCTCAGAATGTTTACACCTATCCACAGCCATTCTTGGTGGTTCCAGAAGGAATTTTATGATGTGAATAGATTCTCAAATGGGTTGCAGAGAATGGACTATAGACAGACTGTGGAAACTGGGCACATATGGTTTTGAGGTAGCAGGGAATGGAGAAAGACACAACAGCTCTAGCTGGGAGTTTAGATCTCTCTTCTCCACAGCTTTACAGGAAACTACCTGCAGGGGTGAATAGAAATTACAAGTTAAATTAGAACCTAGGTGATGAAAAAATTTAAATTAAGCTGTATTAGAAATTTTGTATTACATGACTTATTGATTGCAAGAAATTTTCTGCTATGAGAGTCATAATATAGGATGTTTATTCTTTTGAGAATAAAAACCTTCAGTTGCAACTATGACTTAGTGCAACCATTATTCTGCCATGGATCCCTGACAGAATCTGTTCATCCCCTCCTCCGTGTTGTAGAACAGCATTGTCCACTTCAGCCTCTTGGGGGTTTCATCAGCACAAGCTTCCCACCTTCCACAGTCAGGTCTTTGGTGCCTAGCTTCATTCCACAGTGCCAAATCTCTACAAGTGGTGAATCCCTGACATTTCACTAGCTAGGACATATAGTCTACAGGTTAGAAGATGCACCAAAGGCACAGGGAACCCCTTGCTCACACCTGGGCATGTGCCATGAGAGCCTGCTACCTGCACTGGACCCATATTTGTTATTCAGAACCCCTCCCCCGCCAACAATTAAATCATTCTCTCCAGATAAAGTTTAAACATTCAAGCTCTGATGTGTTTCAGTCTTAACAGCTGATGGGTGAAATCTGTGGAGGAGGTAGGCAGCTGAACAGACACGAGCAGTAGTAACTGTATTTTTAAGGCAAATGATCTGATCCTAATGCACTAAACTTAGAATTATTACCACAGCTTACCAGGGGTTTAAATATCAGGGGCTGTTTATGTCCCATATTTCTCCCTTCCAGCTGCTGAATTTTCCTGAAGCTGGCAGGCCTGCAAAGCACTCACAGAGATGTAGTAGTTGTTCAGGAAGGGGCAGAGACATGCTAGCCAACTGCTTGCACTCAACAAATGGAAATCCTATGTGGACCACAGAATAATGCAGTTTTATGGGGAGTTAAATACCGGTGGGTTTGAAAAACAAGGTTAGTCGCTTATGACCTAGGCCTGACAGAGAAGGCATTATCTTCTATTAACCTGCATCATTAATGATTTCATACCATTTTAGTCTCTCTTGCCATGGGCATTAACTCTGAGGAAGACATCCTCACACGCTGCGGGGTAACAGGTAACACGCGTTTCTCCCATTTTTTGGCTGTATACGCCGTTTGAGGGAGAGGCCCCGTGGAGCACCGCACCGCCCTGCGTCCCTCCATGGATCCGCTGTCCCTTCCCCGGTGCCCGCACAGCGGGAGCCTTGGCAGAGTCTTTGCGTCGCTCGTCTGTCCCTGCTGCCCGTCCCCGCTGCCTGTCCCTGGCAGCGCTGCGCTCGCTCAAGGCGGGACCCCGCTGCTGCAAGCCCGGGGCGACCCTTCGGTGACAGCCTCGGTGACAGCCCCGGGGGCA
>NW_005054554.1:395773-448570 GCF_000277835.1 Geospiza fortis | reverse complement strand
GAGGGAGAGACTTTCCCCCAGCCACCCCCACCCCTTTTTTCTTTTTTTTTCTCCGAGGCTGCACTTTGGAAGAGGTGCAGTCATTCTTACCCACACCCCCTACCCTCTCTCTCCACTCCCCCAACTATAAATTCCCTTCTGTAGCATGCTGCCCTTTTGTAATCCACATTTGTGTTTCAGATCATGTAGAAAGGACAGAAAGTGAGCAGGGAGCGGGGGCTTTTGTCTGTAAGTATATACAATTCCAATCCACAGAATTTAATTTTTTTTAATTAATCCCCTTTCTCTCTCTCTCCCTCCCTTTCCCCCCTTTCTGCTTTCTTCTCTCTGTGATTCTCTGTTTCTTTTCATTTCTTTTTGATTTCTTTCTGTCCTTAGCCGGACTTTGCTGCAGCTTGGCTTTCCCCTCTCGGTGCACATTTCCAAACAGGCTTTTTAAAGGAAAATGAGAAAACGTGCAGTGTATGTGTCTAACTCTTTGTCTTTGTGCTTTAAGGCTGGATTTCTAGGCAGAGGATTTTTCTGCACACATGCAAGGGGAGATGAGAAGTGATTTTCTAAAATGTTTTCCTTTTTCTGGGTTTTGCACTATGCAAACACCAAAATGCATTTTTGAACCTAATGCACTTGGCTTTGTTAGAATGCGTGCAAGGCTCTAGGACAGGTTTATCATCTCCTTTCTTCTCCCTTGTAAAACGAATCTCCCTCTTCTCCGCCCTGACACTGGATTCCTCTCAGGCTGCTGGGGTTTATTTTTAGAAAGCAGTCATTCTTGCAACAGCCTTCTGCATTTTTGCATGTGCAGCAGTTAAATTTTGGGTGGTTCTGTTGAGAAAAAAAAAAAAAGGCAACAAAACAACAAAGCCGAAACAAACCATGTTTTGCTGAACATGTAGTGACATGCTACTTTTTTCAAACATTTCTGTGTATATTAATGGATATGTGAATTTGCAGTTTTAAATCCAATATGTATGTGTGTTTGTGTAAACATATGACTCATACCTAATTATATTTCATACATACATGCTGTAGGTAAGAAATATGTAATCAGTAGAAGAGAACTTGTAATTTTTGTTTCTATTAAGAAAGCTGATAAAGGAGATATGCTACAAATTCAGTCCATTAAGACCGTGATAATTTAAGGTAAATGAGGTAGGACCTACTCTTCTTTTTTTTCTCTCTCTGTTTAAAATAGGGGGTGTGTGTGGAATAGAGAGAGGGAGAAAACTGGAGGTTATGTAATGCAGTGCCATTTCCAAAAATACCTACTCTCTGGGCTGTTACATTGTGTTATACTTGTTCCTTGATTGCAAAAACCCACACTTAGTAGTATGCCTGGGAACAATGGACCACAAATTACAGTAAACATAGACTGACAGGTTTTTGTCCTCTTGACTGATTTTTACCTGTGTTAAACGTTACGTATAGGACTCTTCAGAAAT
The DNA here is from genome assembly GCF_000277835.1 of Geospiza fortis. Lineage (NCBI taxonomy): Eukaryota > Metazoa > Chordata > Aves > Passeriformes > Thraupidae > Geospiza > Geospiza fortis. The sequence continues at coordinate 447,128 of NW_005054554.1, read as the reverse complement.
ATACCCAGTGCTAAGAATAGCATAGGGTTCTGCAAGTCCAGGTACCAGGGATTCCTTTGTCCTATATTTAAGCCTACAGACCACTGAAGTGCAGAGATGCATGATATATAAGCATATGTGTGGTTAGAATAATTTGCATGACTTTAATCTTAACCACTGAAGCTTATACTTGGTTCACCCACTGTTATGCTGGCGAAAAAAACCCTCTTAACTATTGCAGTTGTTTGAATTACTTTTTTTTTCATTTTTAATTTTTTTAAAATTGTTTTCAGATTGTTCTCCTTGTGCTACTTGAGAGAAACTGCAATCCCAAGACTTAACAGAACCTAAAAATGGTAAGAATTAGTTGCTTTAGCAGAGTATCAATAATTTTTTGTGTCATTACAAACCTTATTTCCCTCTTCCCAATACTCATTTATAAATAAGACCTTTATATGACATAGTTTTTGAGGCTATGGGGACTTGCTATACAATAACTGATGTACTCTGAAAAGCTCCTTATGTTGGATCTTTTATTTTCTTGCATTTTTTGAATAAAAATCTGAAATCCGTCTCTGTGCAGTAAGGCTTATTTAATTGAAACAAGAAATATTTAAGTTATTGTGAAAAATACACATCATAACACATGTAGCAGTACATGCAGACAAAACAATATCCAGTAATGCCAACACTGACACCTTTCTCCCAAATAGAAGAAATAGGTCATTGCACTTTGTAAGTGAAAAAGATTTAATGTTAGTCTGTCAGGGAAGTACATAAGGTGCAACCTAAATTTTCTTATTAGGTTAACCTTCTGAAGATACACCATTCTTTGTGACACAGATCTGTTCTAGAAAAAAATGTTTAGGCCTCAAACCTGACTGAACTTACAGGCACTTGTTTGGAATGTGTTTAATGAACAACAGCCTCTTTCCTTCAGTTCTAATTGTGTTTCTGTTTTTATTGATTGAAGACCATTTTTTATATTCTGAGATACCACTGCTGACAAGCTCCTGATTTTAAGGATATGCATGTAAAAATGGTATTCTCTGAGAAGGAGTGTCTCAGACTCAGGAGGACAAGGGTGACTGTATTTTTTCAGAAAACATGCTCAAAGTAGGCAGATTTTGTTCAGACAGTTTTTCATCCTATAGCATTCTTAGTTGAGGATGCAGCTATCTCAGGATCATATCTAAATACATGTGCTGGCAAAAAAGTCATACATTTTGGATGCTACAGGATAAAATCATTATCAATGATGTTAATGTTAATTAGTATTGAGCAATGCTTTAAGTAGAATTGCATAGGATGTACATTAGCACAGAATATTTTTCCTCAGTGTGAGGTTCTGAGGGACATACTCTTATGAAGATTGGGCTAATTGCATTAATATTATCCCTGTCTGGTTCTTTGGGGTTGTTTTGATATGGGGGAGGAGTGATGATCAAAGAATTATTAAAATAAGCAAATACGTACTCTGTTATAAAGGCTTTGTTTTTGGCTCCTTGTTTTATATCATTTCTATCTGCAAAAATAAACTTGCAAATTCTGGAGTTTTAGTCTATTCTGGAACCTACTTTCATCAAAGTGCTTTGCTCATCTGTGTATAAGTGAATAGATGGGGGTGGGGAATTAAAAGGGAAATGATTCACTTAAACTGTGAATAGAAATCATGCTAAAATACATGTTGTTCACACACTGTGGAATATTGGATAAGGCAACTGTTTTCCTACCAACACCAAGGTGACAATCAGCCCACATTTTAGATGTTATGCAGGCTGCTCTGTGCAATGTATGCCTATTATGGAACAAAAGATTATTTTAAGTTTAGTTAGGCATAAAATAGCCACTGATTTCTACCAGCAGATGGTTCTATAAATCTAGCAAGGTTCCTGTAGTAGTCAGTTTTATATAGAGCCAGTCTCTGGGCCAGAACATAAAATACAACTTAAAGCTATCCAAATGCAAAAAATAAAATGTTGTTACCCACCTGTCTAGTCCCATTGTTTGCTTTGCAGTGTAACATAAATACAAACCTCATTTAGCTGTTTTTAAAAGTTTCCCTTCTTTTTTTAGATAAAAATTAAAATGTACTATTAGGTTTTACCCCAGCTTGCAAGGATGTTTAAGATGTGATACTTGGCAGAATCTCTTCTCCTACCACCACCCTTTCCCCCCGCTGTGTTTCACTTCTGGCACACTAACACTGAATGTAATTCTAAGTCAGACCAATGACATACTTTCCTTGCAGTAGTGGACACACTTGTCTTTGGCATATTTCTTCTTGTGTTAACTGCAAGTATCTCTCTAACCATTCTAATTTACAGGAAATACTTTTTTGCATATACTTTCTACACACTGAAATACATGACAATGAATATGCTTACTTTGTTTTAATATCACACTATATGCAAAGGCTCTACCCTGCTCTCACTGGTCAGTTAAAATTTAGCTATTGTGTTTCAGAAGACTCAGATAGATGTTAAAAAATGGGGGGAAATGGCCTTCTTATTCCCTTGCCAGTCTGAAAGTTCATTAATTATTTAGCTAAGCTTACAGTAAGATTTGAAATGACTAGAATAAACTTGTTCAGTGAAAACAGATGAGTTCTTGGTTTAACTTCGCTGTCTTGCTCTCTTAGTTTCTTAATTTTCTTTTCTCATAAAATGTCTCTTGAACATTTTAAACAGTGAAAGCAAGTTATTTAACACATTAGTTTTCAATGCTGCTTCTCATTTTCCTGGACTTGGAATTAGAATTACCTGATTAATTAATCATTCTATCTTGCACCTGTTTTGTAATAATATCCTTAATTTTAAGAGGAACAGAAAAGGAGAAGAGTGCACTTTCTATTATTATTATAATTTTAACTCATGGACTTTTTAAGCCATTTTAGACAAGAACATTTGCCATTTGAAGATCTGTCCTTACTTCTGCATAACACATTTCCTTTAAGTGTCTACCTGAAGGAGGAAAGAACCTTTTATATTTATGTACAATGTATAAAATCCTGAGGTGACTTAAGTGGTCTTTTAATTTGAAATGCTAGAACTTCTATATACTACCTTTGTGGCAAGTGCTGAGTGTTATGAAATGCAAACTAAAATTTTACTTAATATTAACTAAAATTTTGGCTAACAAGGGGGGAAACCAGTTCTAACTAAAAAATAATTTTGAAAAAGGAACTAGTTTTAAATTTTTTTCTGCCACTTCCAATCACTGAAAGTGATCTAATAATTTAAATAAAGGAACATGTTAGAGCAGGAGTAAGGAAGTCCTAATTCCAGTTTTCTGTGATCTCAAAGAAGGCTCCTGCCAAAACCAGAAAAGGGTAGGGTTTTGTGTTGTTTGTTTTTGTTATGGTAAATATTAGTTTTTAAATAAAGAAATCAGATCATCATTTTAGACAGTTAGAGAAGTAGTCTGTTTATTTGCTTTCAGAGCACTGAGGTGTGTCCTTTTCTCCTTCTTGTGGATTTAAAGTTAAGTTCTGGGAGCTCACAGTGATGGTGCTTAAAGAATTTAAACTAACAATGTTAATAAATGTGTATATTAGTAAACAGATCCTTAAGAATTTAATTTTTACTTTTCTGAAAGTAAACAGAAGATAGTGTAGAGCCAATCATTCATTTTCTCCTGACTTGCCACAATGAGATGCCATTTCTTACTGGTGGGGAGTCTCTGGGCTGGCTGTTGTACAGTATAGCTGTGTCATCGCAGAGCAAAAAGGCTCTGGAAGTAGGTCACTTGGGCTGAATGCTTCCTGTCCTGCATCCTTGCCTGAACTGCATCACTTCTGAGGTTATTCTGTCATATTTTGTCATTTACATGCCCTGCATTTTATAGTCTTACTTGGAGGAAAAGAGAAATAGGGGATGATGACCTTTATGGGTGAGAATGGTTTGGAGAAAAGCCCTTCTTTTTTAAGTCAGAGGGAAAGAAAAGACAGCCTGCATTTGGTTGAAGAGAAAATCACCATCCCATTTAGTTTTTTGTTTGTGTGGGTTTTTTTCTCCTAGTTTGTAGAGAAATATATAATATCATTTACATTAGGTGAAGATATTTCTGAAGAAAATTTTGTGTTTAAAATTTCATACCAGTTTAACCATCACAAACCTTTTTTCAGGAAGTTACATGCAGGTATCTTTACACGTTCTGTAATTTTCTGTGCCCCTGGGCTGGAACAGCTTTTCATAATTTTAGGATTATTTGTGGAGAATGGAGCCTAGAATTGGTCTGGCAGAGGCAGGCATTATTTGGAAGCTTTTACATGCTCTCAGGAAAATTTTAAAAAAAGGCAAAAAAAAAAAAAGCCAAGTAATGAAATGAGACATTATGCTCAGCCTATTACTCGATACACATTGGACAAAAGCAGCTCTTGGTCTGGCATGAGAAAACTCATACCTGGTTGATTATTCCCAAGCCTGGTGCTGGAACTGGAATTGGAGTCTCCTTTATGGTAAGTCAGAGCCACACAGAACCTGCAGGACTGTCAGACCCCCTTCTGTTCATGTATAGCATGGCCAGAATTTGGTCAAGAGAAGTAATTGTGAGGGATGGAAGCTAAATAGTTTTGGCCATCTGAACACGTATATTGTGCTTTTTTATTATGCTTATATAGTGTGCATGTTATACATTGTGTGTAGTTTGCACAGTGCTGCTTGATTACTGAAAACTCAGGGAGAATTAATGCTTTTCCAGCTTTCAAGGTTTATAAGCAGAAATACAAACCAGTTTTTGCAATACTTCTGTCAAGCCACCTGTTCAGCTGAGCAGAAAACAAACCTTTACTTGATTATGGGTAGAAAAGCAGAGTTTTTAAAAAAAGTAATTTTTGCACGAAGCTATAGATACTGTGGATATTTCAGTGGTAGAGCTCATATGCACATGAAAAGACAAAAGCTTTTTATATACTTGTTTCCACTCAGTCAGAAACATGCTCTGGATGCTAAAATTTTGCTATTCTGCCCCAGCATACTCTATCTGAACCAAACTGTGTTGACACATGGAATGGGAGGTTTATGTAATACTAAGTCCAGGAAAAATCTTCACTATCTTTTTTCTCAAAGGCTGAAATTTTGGAAAATCAGAAATAAGGATATACATCTAGTAACACTACAGATATAACATTTTCTTTAAGGCTTGGGATCTAATGCCATCACTAACAATATTTTTACTTTTTTTCTGACTTTGCTATACTACTGCTTCATAACTGAATTCTGATCCTTGTATATGCTGAAGAGATGGGCAAAGGAGGACACTTAATAGTTCTAGAACAACTTTATAAACATAATTCAGCTGGCATCACTGACAGGGACAGGATATTTTAATAAAAATAGTTTTATCTGTTTGTATTTTGGTTTTATTTCAAATATTTATTCACCTCATTAAACCATATTAATTGAGGGCACAATCTTCAAAGGTGAAAAAATATTATTTCCAAATGTTTAATGTAGAATGATGGTATGAATTGCTGTTTGAGTGTTACATGCAATTCTGTTTGGCCTTCTGGTCTGGCAAATTCATAGTAGCAGTGCTGAATGAATCCTTGTGTACCTGTTGCTGGGAGGATTCCTGATGTTTCCTTCTGTAAATACTGCATTAAAATAAACAAACAAACAAGTAAAAACAACCCACCCTCAGAATAAATAGGATTTTCTTATCCTGCAGGAAGAAGTGTCTCTGGAATAATTTTGTAAACAGCAACCAGATTATCTCTACTGGCTTGGCATACTTAGGTGGGAGCAAGTTAAAAAAAAGTTCTAAGAAATCTGTGCGTCCTCGCTGGAGATGGTAAAAGCCTTGGCTTAATATACACATTATCAGAAAGAACCCCTGGCCTCTTCCAGCACTGGTGTTTAGAAGGCACACTTTGACACCTCATAGCTACCTTAGAAAGGTCAGGTTAGAGAGGAACAAATCTTCTTCTTTGCTTTAAAATGACTGTGAGTCTGTGATAAATCTCCATCACAAAAGAGCATGAGTTTACACAGCTCCTTAGATGAGCCCCAGAACCCACAGATTTTTTATTACTTTCAGCCTCCAGAACATCCATTATACATTTTGTGCTTTTGTGTCTGGAGTAGCACTCAGCTGCATTACTATCTGCCCAGTAGAGGCTGGTAATAGGGAGGCTTCAGGTAAATGTACTGCAGTGCTTTCAAGCACTTGTTAACAATCAGCTGCCCTCATTACATCTCTTTTAATGAGGTAAGCAAGGACTGGCTCTACAAGGTGGTTCTCTCTCCCATTTCCAAGAGCATGGCTTGGGCTTTTCAATACTTGCCTGCAAAACGCTGCTTGGGCAAGGGGCTGGCACCTCCTGAGCGGAAAGAAGGGCTCTGCACTTGGGGAGCTGCATCCCTGGCTGGATTTCTGCTGGTATTTTTGGTATGTGGGAGAAAAGCTGTTGTAGTCCAAAGCAGTCGCTTGAGCCTTCGGTAAGTTACAGCATTCAGGCCATTATTTAGAAAACATATAGGAAATTTTGAGAAATAAACACTTATTTTGGGAGACTGCTTGGTGTATACATTTTGTGCACCCCAAGAGTGGAGGGCCAGGTCTGGGAGGGCACACAGGAAAGGTATTATTCTGGTCTATCTCTGTTCCTATTCTTAACAGTTCTCTACTGGCCACTGTTCTTGCTGGATTTTCCCTTAAGATCAAAACTTGATAAAATGAGGACATTGGACTAAATAGACTCTTTGGTCAGCCTCTGACCATGCTCCTTTTCTTCCTCCTCTGTAGCTCAAGTAATTTGTCCATGTTATGTATGAAACTACTGAAATACTACTATGCATCCTTTGGTTCAGAATCTTTGTTGCCAATTTTTGTTGTGTATCCACCTCAGTTTGTAACATAAGACTTGCTTATGCATCTTGTTCTGCAGTTACCATTAAATGTAGGTGCAAATAGTTACTAACGAAGCTCTACCTTATTGCACTTGAAGAGCAAATTACAAACTCCTCTGTAATTAACTGAGAGCTAAAGCATTATTTAAATTCTCAGCCTTATTGTTGTTGTTTTTCTGTCTGTTGCATGTTAAGTAAAACAAAAAAAATACTGTGGTACAGAGGCAAACAAAATAAATATGTGGGGTTGTACTGGGTTCTGAGTTAGGTTTTCTGGATGGCTGATTTGCTTGTTTTGATTTCTCTGATGTTTGCAGTTTTGGAGAACACAGTCAGAAATTTACTGGAGGAACAAAGTAATTTGCAGCCATTTTATTACTTGATGGAACTTTCCACATAATATGCATTTGTTTTTTATTTTTTCTGAAATAAATGTATTCTTTCTCTTTCAAGGAGTGCAATACGCTGGTAATAGTTTACTCTTAGTAAAATTCATTAATTCAGTAAGAAGTTGGAGGAGCATTTATGACTGTGTTCACTTATTACTTATTACTGCTTAATTTTTTTTCTCTTAGTCTTTGTATGCATGATAAATATTAACAATATTTTGCAATGATTTTTGCGTATTAATGAAGTAAAAAAGCAGCATGACACTTGCAGCACACAAGTAGGATTGATCCTTACTGGTGCAGAAAAGTGAAAATTTATTCCTAAAAATTGCATCACATTCAGGTGGTGTGGAGTGGAAAGTTAGAAAGTGTTTTCTAGAACTAACCTCATTCAATCACCTATGTTAGAATACAGCTAAAGTTTCTGTAGAGGGGTTCTTACTGGATAAAGAAGTGTGCAGAAATCTTATTTGTAAAGACACGTATAAAACATGCAGCCGGTATATGGATGAGGACAGGAATGAGTCCCTTGAAGAAGCTGATGCAGATAAGCCAGGGTAGGAGACTGCATAGGAGCAGATTCTTCAGTGTAATCTCAAGAATAGATGCTTTAAGAACAACAAAGAAAACAACAGATGACAAGAGGTTTATAGGAGAAGCTTTTCAAGGTCACTTCCTTATGCTGAGTAGGGAAGGAGCAAATGACATCCTATTCTGTGAAATTTTCAGAAATTGCAGAAGAGATGCAAAAGGACTACAAAAATCACCAAATACCTAATAAATAAACTTTGTAATTCATTTGCAGTGTGGAGAGGGGGATGCAAGGAAAAGCATACTTGTCTCATTTAGGCCTTTTCATCTCTATGTGGTTGTGACTTTGAGTCATCAGATGGGGAGGAATAAAAAGCAGCAGTAATATCTTCCCCATGAAAAGGCAAAGACATCAAAAGATGCTGATGCAGAGAAGTCAAAGGCAAATTCAGGTGTACAGCTGTCTTGCCATGTTCTGCTGATATATACTGTCAAGTATTAATTATCATTGCAATGGCAGATAAAGTCTCACAAAGGTGTGCCACTTGGAGCAATCCCAGCTGCAGAGTCATGATGTAACTCTTCATCAGTTCTCTCAAACCATTTATCAAACCTTTACTTTGTGGAACTAACCAAGTGAAAGAAATGTAAATTATTGGTTTTCCCCACTGTTTTTTTTGGTTTTTTTTGTTTTTTTTTTTTTATGATCTTGGCACTGATGTGAAAACCAGGGATGACAAAAAACCTGCTGCCCTGACAGCATGAAGTCAGGTTATTTGGGATGACTGTCGCTGCACCTCAGGCAGAGGCTCAGACTCGTGATGCAGAGACACTCAAAAATGCAAACAAGTTCACAAACTTGTTAAGCCTCACATCTGCTAAATCACACATTCACAGCATTTTAAAATTATTAAGCTAAGGTAATGAAGTTGCACTTTAACTTGGGCAAGTTTGGTTTCTGCTGTTTCTGCAGGGAAATCTTCCTCAGTAAGCCTGTTACAGAATCAGGCTATCACAACAGCAGCCTCCCATTCCATCATGAGTACAGCTTCTTAAATATAACAAAGGCTCATCAAAACTTCAAGGACTCACTGAAATAAGGAGTAATGATGAGTACACTTGATGTAGCTTTGTCCTTGCCCTCTCCAGAAGATCTAGAAAATAAAAGCTGTGACTGATAGAATACTTCTATCCAACTAAACTCTCAAAAAGCAGCAACCATTCAACTGACAGTTGCTGTATTTATTAAATCTTGTATGCTAAGTTAGGAACACAGTGGATATTTGTATTTTGTACTTTAATAATGTTCCCCTCATAGTCTTAAAAATAAATTGCTGAGGATGGGAGCATTAGTTTATCCCTTGCACTGAAGCAAAGGCTTTGATCCTAGCACAAGCTTTCCCTCCAGTTTGGTTTAAAAAGAATTAGTGAGGTTTTCATTCACAAAATTATTTATTTAGTGTTCGAGCAGTGGTGCAGTAAGATTGTTTATGTATTTGGATTGTGCTTGTTGGATGTTGGTTAGAAAGAAAATGTTTTACTGCAGTGGGAGGCATTTGGGGGAATTGAAAAGTACATGGTAGGATGTGCTGTGAAACGTACATCTACAGCTCAAACTAGCTGGCAACTAAGAAATTTTAAAGAAATGTGGGTACAGAAATGAGAAGCAGTGTTCCTCTTTGCTTATACAGCCCACTCTCAGGAGGAGAGTGGCCTCTCTCCCTTCCTCTGTTGTGGATTAGGGACAGAGGGCACTCAGTCCTCACAGCTGCACACTGCTGCAGAGAGAACGTGCACACCTCTTTCTGTCCTTCTTTTTCCCACACACCTCTTATCATTCTACTCCCATGTTCCTCCGCATGTGGCCATCTGTGTCTGCTATTACACTGCTAATCCATATAGTAAATATTTATCTTATATTGTTTTTCCCTTTCCTAGGCAGAATTATTGGACATGGTCACCTTTTATTTGGAATTAGGATCTACAGCACTTGTCATCATTTCCTTTTTGTTTTCACTTCCCCCTGCCTCAAAATTGGTTTGTAAGACAAAGAGGTTACCTGAAGCTTCTCTAAAAGGTGGCTGCTGATTTCCTCAGAGCAGTTGCTCTTCAATAAACTTTTAGTTAAGAAATCAAGAGCGCAGTTGAATACCATTCTATGTCCTGAATAAGACTTGATTGCAAGAATTCAGTTGTGGTTCACATGGGGGAAAAAAGGAAAAAAAATCTTAGAAAAAAAATTACAAGGATTTTCTCAATTGTTTCTTAACTATAAAAACCTTGGGAATGCTTAACAGGGGTATACTCATTTTAGTAAGTTTAGCATGCCATAAATCTGGGGGGGTTTTGCTGTTGATGGATTTATGTGAATGTTTGAAAGATGCTCTTAGTGAATAGGAATGAAGAGTGGATACCAAATCAATTTTAGTATTTTGATGTGACTATTAGAGTATGTTAAGTTCAGCTCTGTTAAAATTGTTTTATATATCTGTTTTAAGGCTTGGCAAAAGACTATACTCCTCTACCACTCTTCTTTAAGAAAGCATGGCTTAAAATGGAAAAAAATCCAGGAATTAGAATTTTGAAATGTCAGTAAAACAGAGCAAGAGCAAAAGAGTTTCTCAGTCTGTTGGACAAAGGACTAAAGTAGACTCTGCTGGTTTTTAATCCTCCTGGTTTGAAAAAGCCCAAGTTGAAACAACCCAAAAAACTATCAGTACTTCTGGAATCAGAGAGATCTGGTAAACAGACTAGGCATTTATTTGCCTCCACTTTTGCTCTTCTGTAATATTAAATTGCATTATTTGTATCTTTTCAGGAGACTGGAGGCTACAAAATTGAAAACATAGACAACCCATAATTCCCAGTTTTCAAGTTGGCCTCAATGTTTAAGGCAGAGCTGCATGTTGTTGTGCCTCAGGTAGCTCTTCCCACATCCGATGGTTCATGGATGAAGCTTCCTGGCTTTACTGTCTGGCTAATGAGGATCAAACAGTGAGGCTATCAGTGTGAGTCAGCATTATGCAGACTTGCAGAAACTGTACTTTTCAATCCACCCCTAAAGCTCAGTAATTCCGTTCCGAGTCCTGATACTTTGGTTATTTAAGCCAAGCCTGCACTTGCATAACAGTCACACAGGAAGTACTAAGAAATGAAAATTCGGTGTGTTTCAATGGAACCATTTATTTAGCAGTGTTTGCTTCATGCTAACAGCTGGAATGTTGTAACCCTTACATCCCACTCTGTAATGGAGCATTGCTTTCCTCTCTCATAGCTCATCTTGCAACATTTATATCAGTACTTTCGAGCTGCTGTAACTGAATTAATGTTCTATGTGTTTTTCTAATACTCCAGTTACCAGTATATTTGAACTTCTAAGTAGCTTCTGCATTTATAAAGCACAGCAAGATGTCATGGTTTGTTTTATATCTTTTTTTCTTTTTCTCCTTCTGGTGAATTACAGCAAATGTAAAGTGGACTTCTCTACACCAGCATCTTTTTTTCCATTCCAGAATCTTCCTCCACTTGGCCAGATTCCAAGCCATGATTCTCCAGCCTATCAGCATTGCTCCCAAGGCAGATACCTAAAATCCTTTGTCCATTCAGGGCTCTGGTACAGTCACAGCAGAACAGTAACTTTATGTGAAATAGGTCCATGCAATTATTATCTACCAATATGGGCCACAGTATTTGTTTTTGAAGAAGAAAAAAGGTTATTATTGATTTTTTTTTTTAACAGATAATTACTATGAAAGATCATTTGGGGCCTATGGTGGGTATTCTGCAGGTGATGGTAGGTTTTGGGGTTTGTTTTTTTAAACCCTGAGCATAGTTGTGAGCTCATCTTACACTTTACAGCTTTTCCCTCCTGCCTCATTCCCAAAATCCACCCACAAACTGCAATTCCTCCAAGTTTTTATGAATTTAATTTGAGGAATCCTCTCTTTTTCATCTAACTTCTGGTGCTTATTTTATTCCTATTAGGTTTCTAATAGGGATAACACAGCCCATAGTCTAACCTAAATACATCTCAGACTCCATGGAAAATATACAAGTTTGTATTCATGATAATGACTAATTCAGCATTCTGATGCTTATGTGATCCTCCCATATACATTTTGTATACTTTGCTGGTGTGAACAGCATGTCCTGCGGTAGAGCTGAACTCCTACTGCTATTTCCCACCACAGAAAGTATGACTACACAATAAAATCAAGACATAATTGCAGAATGAATAACAAGTGATTATAAATAGTGACAGAAAAGCTCAGAGGTTACTTGGTATCTTTCATATAAGTGTTCAAATATTCAGAGTGAGCATTAACTGAATTCACAGAGTGCCCTATGCTACACATTGGTTATTTTATGTCAAATACACCCAGAGAGCTGAACTGACTTGTCTGAGACCTCAGATATGAAAAAAACTTTGCTTTAATCCATAGAAAGTACTGTTTGTACTGCAGAAAAACACAGGAGAATGCACAAAGCAGGCACTGCCTTGAGCTCTGTGTTTTAAATTTCTCTTCTCTGTTTTTGTCCTCTACATTATAGAAGAATTCAGTATTTTCTATTGGGAAGAGGATTTAAATACTCTTCCAATATTTTCTACAGGATAGAATTAGTCCAGTTGTGACAGCTAATAAGTCAACATGCACCACCCCAGAAATGAAAACTTTTCTCATGTTTCAATATATGCACAGGAGCAAGAGAATGGGTAAAACAGGCCCAGCATTTACTTAACTGACTGTGAAAGTTTTGATTTCCAAAGTGCAAACAAATCTGAATGGCGTAGTTTATAGTGGCTAGCTCAAAACAGTGACAGTTTGACATCCTGGCATCATGCAGAAAGAGTTCAATTCACCCAACTCCAAGAGCCCAGGAGAAAAATCCAGCGAGAAAATAAATTTAAGAATTTCAGCATTGTATGTAACTTGTACCTGACCACTTTGGTGTTTCTGAGACTGAGATTAAGAGATATTCTGATCTTCATCTTGAGCCTGAGAGGTATCATCATGATATTTATTCACTTTAACCTCTACTGTAGTCAGTGCCCAGCTTTGGATCTTACCCATTTTACACTGAAAAATTTTCCTGTGGACATTGTAGGACAGCACCTTAACTGTTGAATCCTGCTGCCAGCTACTTTATTGTATGTGTTTTATAATGTGTTGGAATTTCTTTAATGTGGAAAATCCAGGGAGCTAACAGGGGGTTCTAATTGTTTCAATGATCTTACAAAGGTATGCATTCTAGTTCACCAGTCATTGTGAAAGGACACCAAAGGTGTGGTGCTCTTGCCACCTACAGTCATCAGCAAAGATAATGAACTTCGTTAAGCAGCCCTTTGCCAGTGACCTGTGGCAAAATGGAATGGACAGATTTTCTTACAATATCCTCAGAAAGTTCATTAGTACAGACATGTTCTATAAAGAATTTATTAGAGATATTTAAAAAAATACATCCTATACTCTTTAAATTAATTTTTTTAAAGTATCTGTTGAATGCAGGCAAACATAAAATAAAATAGTTGGAATGCTCTAGAGACAGATGTTTTCATGGGTACAAAATATATGTACTAAACATTAAACACCCTGGGCCAAGCTCTACTGACATTAGACTTGTTTTAGTGACGTGGAATGTCACATGGACACCACTGCATTTAATGACTCTCTCTTTTTAGTAAGATCTTGTATGTATTTATGTCATTGCAGGTTTATCAGCCAGGTTCAATGATATGGATAAGCCAGAAGATCTTTCCAACCAGCTGTGGGGATGGGGGATTTCCAAAGGTAAAGTTATTTGTATATATGTAGTATATATTATTGTACATATATATTATTACATATATATTATTGTATATCTGTAATTTTTTTCATATAAGAAATAGTTTGCTAAGATGAAAGTTTTTGAGAAAAAAAAGTTAAAATTGAAAGTTCAATGGATTTTATTTTACAACCACTTCAAGAAAGTAGCCAGCACTCCTGATTTGATCACGAGTCTCATGTTGCTCTGTTTTTCTTAAAGCCTTGGCTCCTTCCACCATGCAGTTAACTGAAGAGCTCAGTTTTCATTTTATAATTATGTTTTTAGCCTTCAGGCTTGCAGAAAACATGGACTCTTGTTGGCTGCACACCAGAAGGAAAACATACTAATTTTCAAAGGCTCGTATTTCTTAAGCCTGTCTCTTGATTTTACAAGCTTGACATCTGAGTTTTGAATGCTTAATTTTGGCAATGCTTTCCTAGCAATGCAGATGAAAAAGTCAATGATAATGCAGCAGGAGGAACCGGGTGGTGTTGCTTATCTTTTATTAAGTATCTTGCTTGTGGCTTAGCTGGCTTGAGTTACAAGCATACAAAGCCTGGCAATTTTCATCTGAGTTTGACAAGTACCACATACAAAGGCAGGAGATATGGCTCATCAGACAGCATTAATAAGATTTTATTCTGTTACCATTACTGGTTTAAAAATGTGAAACTGGACATGAAATTTCAGTAGTGAAAGATAAAGATTATGCAGAATCACAGGATGTACATGTTTTATTTTCATATTCCCTTTCAATTACTGGCACAAGCAGGTAAGTAAAGAAGAGAACACATGGAAAATTGTTTTGTTTAAGTTTCAGTTAATAACTAGGCTTGTGCTCATTGTTAACAAAACTCTGCTATTGTTCCATATGGATAACACTGTATTTTCCTCTACTCTTTTTCCTCTACAAGGGAACTTCTAAAGTTTATAGGTGGGGTATTTGCAGCCTCATGTGCCAGCCTGCCAGCCTTTAAACTAGCATAAACGGCAGTACTGTGATTCTCAGCATTCACAGTATTCCAAAAGTTCAGCTGAGAAGGCTGGTAGCAGTGCCAGAGCCTGATTAATGTGCTCTGTAGGGTCAATCTTACATCAAATGAATTTGGTAATTTTATGAATCAGCTGTGTGTTAAGTAGATGATTTTTATTCAAAATGTTAAGTTAGAAGCTTTCAGTAAGCTGTCATTCATCATTAAACAAAGTTTCTCCTAAAGCACAGGAATGAAACTGTGCACTATGTGCAGCATAGCAACAATGCTGCATTATATCGGATTTATGAATAGCTGTGGGTTTATGCTGTACATAGTTTAAAATAAAATGTTCTCAGAAAGGATAACGGTTTCTCAACTAGCCAAAACATATTATAAATCTTTTTCCCTTTTAAAGTTACTGGATTCCTGCTTTTAAAATACAGTTTTTTTCCTAGCCTTTATGTAATTCTTCAGAAGATATTTGGCATGTGCTAGTACAACAACCAGTTTTTAGAACTAGCTCCAAATTTTATTTCACAATTGACATTCAAAAGCAATTTCAATATTAATTGCACATAGTCCAGCTTCCAGCAGAGAACTATCTTTAACAGAAACTGTGCATCTTTGGAAATTTTTTCATTTGTACTATAAAATTAATTAGGATAAATTGGTGAAAAAAACTACAGAAAGTTTTCAGTTGTCCAGATGAGCACTTTTGTCTACTCAATGCTAAATAGCTTGAACTTCTGAAAGTATAAAGTAAAATACATAGATTTTTTATAACTATTATTTGAGATAAAAGTGGGGTGGTTTTGTTTTTTTTTTTAATTTTATTTTCATGCAACAAACAAATATAAAAGGCTTCAGTTCTTAATGACAGTTTATTTCCAGATGTAGAGGGGTCACATGAGACTTTATATCTCATGATTGTATGGCAGGATTTCAGGACTGAGATTGTTTTCACAGCTGAAAAGGAACTGCCCGACACAATGCTTTTGGAAATTTGCCCAGACCTTTGGTCTGTGTGGTGTGCCTGTTTGCATGTGTAAGTTTCTAGTTTTCCCTTTGTATCCTGTAATGATACACAAGTAGCAAATTTAGTAAAACAAAAATAAGTAAAAATATTATCATGAGGATAGAATTTTCTAGAGTACTTTGAGGAAACATGTTTGTGCAGTCACTAAAATATAAATGTTATTTTCTCATTTTGAAATTCTTGCAAAATACCCATATTGGCTCTAGCAAATATACGTTACAACTCCTTACCCTTCTGCATATGTACTGACCAAATTCTTCTCCTTTCCTCCATTTCTTGATGCCCCAAAGGAACAGGTCACCAGCTATTTCCAGGAAGGGATTTTGCTCTGTACTCAGCCTGAAAACTGCTCCTGTGTGCAGTGCAGAACCCCATGGGGAGTTCATCTACCTAAAAAGCAGAATTTATCCTGTACACTGTGATAAAGACAGAGGGAGACCCATGGGATGGCTTCATTCCCAGCGCAAGTAAATTCCCAGCAAGTATGAACATCCCAGTGAAGATTCTGGGTTTGAAGAAAGGAAAATTGCTGAAAATTGCACTTTATTGATGATTGAGAAACTGCCATGTGTTTAATTCCTAGTTCAGAAATTCACATCAGAAAAAAAAATGAACTTGGAGAAGATAACTTTAATTTCTCAAGCAAAGAGAGGTATTGAGCTTATGTGACAAACACATCCTAAACAATATGAGCAGTAAAACACCTTTACAATTCTTACCACTTAAACACAAAAACCACAGATTTTCTTTTTCCTTATCTTAAGCTAAACAAATTATTTTTGTTTCAGATCCCATAGTGACATTTAATCATGTTCTTAGCCTTTAGGCTTCATTCTAAGGCCTAAAAATTAAACATATATTTAAATGCTGTTTAAAAACTTTACTGAATAGGCACTATTAAAATGTGTGGTTAACAAAGATCTGAGGCAGCTGGCTCATATGGCACGCCACTTCCTTACCTGCTCAGAACAAGAAAACACTGCAGTGTTTTTAGTGTGGTCTTTTTGGTGGATTAATATAGAGAAGTGACTTAGTAGTGTATGTTGGTTGCTTAATTAGTAAAGTTTTTTAAAAATGAGAGGTCTAACCTGGAAAAAGTTCTCATAATGTTAAGATGATATTTCATAAATAAAATGCACTTTCATGTTGGATCTTCTGCATTTTTTGCTGCTGGGACACATTTGTTCATGCCCACGTGAAATGTTTTTCTCAGATGCTGGAACTTAGTGGTTTTCAAACAACCCTTTGTTCTCTGTGGCATCAGGTGTTTCAGTCATGTTTAGTAGATGAACCAAAGCTAGGGAACTATGGAAACTTTAGGATGAAAGAAGGGAGCACCGCACCAGACAAAGCACAGCTAATACCACTTTTTCTTCTCCACAGGGAAATCTCCCCATCTCGAAGGAAGTGAATCGCAAGAAAAGTGAGGCGGAGGGGGCGCGCCTGGCTCCAGCAAGTGGCTATGGACAACATTTCACCAAAATCAATTACCTCTACTCTTTTTAAACATAATTTCTCCATTCGTATTGCATATGATGTATGGGTTTGATGAGGTCATGGTGTCATATATTGGAAATTGTTTCTGTGTAAATCATCAAGTGTAAGAAGAAACTATGGGACTCTGAGCCTTGCTTTAGGGAATAACAGTGGACAAACGTGTACCATAAAAACTAGTTTTTAACATTCTAACTCAAGCGAAAGCTCTCAGAATTTCACACTGTGAATCCATGTTTACAAACATTACAGGTGGGCCCTCAGGCCTGGTTCTACCACAGCAATGTCTTTCACTACTCAAACTCCACAGCTCACACACAACCGGTAAACCACTCTCTCCATTTCCACCAACCCAAACTGCTTCTTGCAGAGGCTGAGAGTCCCCCTTTTTTTTCATTTAGATGTAACAAGCCTAGTAGTTTATTTTCATCGATTGTCTGTATATCTCTATATTTTATCCATGTACTCTTTTGATGTATAGAAGTAGTATGAAACTCATGGTTTCCTTGTGGTAAGTGATCGTGATGCTGCCACGGGATTTGAGACACTGATGAATGGTGCTATTTTGGACTTTAAATATGCTCCTTGGCAAGGTAGCTCTGATGGAGTTATTTTTTATTTCCATGTTCTGAGAGGGTGTTGGTACTTTGTTTTTCTGAATGTTGTTCTTTAGACTGGACTGACTTGTTTACTTGTGTCTTCAGTGTGGCTTTCTTATTCAGTGCTGTAGGTGAGTAACTACTTATAGTGTACAAGTGAGGAACTGATTCCCTATCAGTGTCCACTCACAAACATGCAGTTATAGTGGGAGCAATCACAAAACTGTAATTTTCGTAAAATCTCCCTTCTGACTCCTATCCACCTTATGGAGAAAGATGAGCAATAATTTTCCACCAACTTCTCAAAATCTCTTGATTTTTGTCTTTTTTTCTTACAAGCCTTTTTTAAAGAAGGGACAAGTTTTAATGTCCTCTTCAAATCCATAAACTAGGGGATATAGTAAGAAAAATACAGCAATGTCAACATTTGGAATTTACATTTTTGTTCTTGCTCCCAAACTACTATAAATATAAAATAACACAAACCACAAAACTAAGCAGTATCATCTACTCATGGAGTGTTGTTGTGTTAGACACAGTCTGAAAGCCCACCTTAATTTTTTATATGATTCTGTCTTTTAGCTATTCCTTTTACAGGGCAGGCCTTGTTCTGAACTGTCTTAGCTTCTGACTGTTAAATACCAATGCATGCACTGCACTTCTAGATTTCTTTCTTTTCCCTACCTTCTGTATCCCTTTCCTTGTACACTCACTTTATTTTCCAATTGAATAGATACGTCTGCTGTGCTGTATATAGAGCAAGAAGTAATATTCAGCAGTTGTGGCATTTATGTATAGTTGCAGTTGTGTACTGCTGAAAATGCAGGCTTTTGTAACAATGTGATCTTTAATAATGCAAGTACCCAATGTATTTTAGCTATTTTAGTAGGATTTGTTCAATAAATATGCAAGCTCTAAGGGTAGCTGTGATGTGTCTCTTTCCTTATTACAATAAGGACAGGGTTCCCGTTACCAGTTGTTTTCACCTGTTCTTTTCCTGAATCCTGAGGTTTGTTTCAGGAATATCTGGTGAAGTAAAAGGTAATTCCTTTTGCTGCTTGCTGAACAATAGCTATCAAGATAACTTAAATGCCAGACCTGGATCTGGGAAATGATAGCTCGCTGGACAATGGCAGTGGCTTCCCACACTGCTGAGTGGCTGGGTCAGATGTGACACTCAATGCCATTTTTAGGAGCCCCAGGAGGACACTCTGGGGCTGTGCATGGCAAATACAATATGTTTCATTTTCTACTTCTGGTAAACTGAATTAAAAGATTATTTCCCTTGTGTGGTAATTTGGTTTAAAATAGTGTTGATACAGCCCTCTCTTAAGCACAGTTCTTATTTTTATTTTTTTTAAATTGGTAGAAAAGTAACACACACATTGCTAAGATTTAGAGCGTATACTGGTTTCATAATAGTATAGATATATTAGAGGCAGAGATTATATAATAGACACTGTGATTATTAGAAACTTGCAGAATAAGCAAAGATGGCATACACTTCTGCATCTGCAATAGTCGCTGTGGTATACATGTAGTATCAGATTCATAAGGTTTAAAAAAAAAAGGAAAAAAGGTATAGCTATTAGGCATTAAAAAAGGAAAAAAAAAATTATATGGCCATTTTAATAATGCCCCTCAGATTGAATGCATATCTTTTCATATTTGGGATGAAGTATAAAATTATATAAATGGAATTATTGGGGAAAAAAGCCCAATGTAAATGTTTCACAGTCAGTTGTTGCAGAACACCATGACCAGCTACTTTTTTACCTACCTCATTAAATAATAATTTCTGAAATAGACTAGTAGAGTATTTTGAAAGCATTATGGTCAAACAAATTGATTCAGGAAACACTGGTTCCAACTTCAGACCTTTTTATAACATATCATGGAGAATCTAGCAAATCAATATTTGTCCCTCAGCAAATCAAGCAAGAAAAACCCAAAAAACCCAAAGACGAATTCTGACAAATAGAAATAGTAATGAATTCTTGCTTTCATAAAGCATTTTAAACTACACAGACAAAATCACTGATTAGGAACTAACTGGTTTTACCATTGAGCATCATATTTTAAATGAAGAGTAGGGCATAATGGTATGTGTTATCAATTAAATTCCAATACTAACAAAGGTGCATCATTAATTACCAAATGCAGAATACATCAATCCTTACACTTAAGATTTTGTGCCACTAACAGCATCCTGAGGATGTGTATTAAAAAATCTGATTCATATTAATAATTGTATTCATTGGAAGTTAGCTAAATTCTGTCTGCAAGCGTATAAAACATATGGAAACAATCATAAAAAATTTCAATCAATAGTACTTTAGTACCAGACTCCAATTAAATTTCTACTATTAAAGCTGTACTACCATATTGCAAAAGATAAAAAATAAAATTAATATTCTATATAGGAAGTTCAAACAGAAGAAGGAAATTTAAATAGAATGGAATGATCCCAGATCTGTCTTATCAGCATTATGTTCTTGTGAGTGTAAAAAGGAGCATGAGTATAACCAGCAAGCCAAGTGAGGTAATGGTCTAAGACCACTCAGCAATAGCCCATGATCTATGTGCTAAGGCACAAGACCCCTTTTTGTGGCCCTTCACACCCGTGTGCACTAAGGTTCATCTTGAGCTCTGCTGAAGTAAGAAGAGAAATGCAGGAGCTTTGGGCTTTGCTGCTGCAGCCATGAAGACATAACTTACATTCCAGTGCAGAGAAAACAAGGACCAGGAGGAGGAAAAAGAGGGGAGGAAAAAAAGAAATAAACATGGAGAGAAATACAGCAAGCACTTCAGCACAAATAAGAAATTCAGAACTTGAGCCTGTCTGGACCCTGTCTGAACTAGAGCTCCAGAGGTGCAAGGTTTGCAGAGAGAAAACACAAGTGTCCCACTCCAGTTTGAAACAGCTATTTTCCTTCACAGACACGGACCTGTGAAATGCCCTGTTGAATACATGCAGGAATAAACCCTGGCTTTATGAGACAGTCATTAATGGGGTTTTTTTCCCCTCATGAAATTTTGTGAGTGAGGAGCTGCAGGAGAGGGGGGAGGCTGGCATCCTTCTCGGAAAAAGATGCAGCAGGACAAGACAGTCTTGGCCAGTGGTGTCAGGGGTAGGGTGCATGCTTATCCCAGCTTGGATCTTGAGACTCTAGCACTTTCTCTGCCCAGGGACATGCCTGGCAAAGTTGAGACCCCCCACACTCAGAGCCTGTGTCCTAGTCCTGGACTAAGTAGGGAACATGGTATAACAGAGCAGACACTGTAGTTTGTATCACCCTGAAGAAAGAGCCCATATTTGCATACTCCAATGCTACCTGCTTATGGTTAAGGGGAAAGAAAGACAGAAAGACAGAAAGACAGAAAGACAGAAAGACAGAAAGACAGAAAGAAGGTAAGAGATTATCCTCTCCAAATGACTGAAATAAAAAAAAAGTAAATTTTGGCCATGAAAACTTTAGGCTACAGAATAGCTAACAATGATATGGCAGCAGCTTTCACACAGTCTTACAAAAGGGGTGATGGAGAAAAAAACATAGGGCATGCCTATGATTTGGAGTCCAAGAAGTACAGAATCAAATTATTTTATATAAAAAAACAAGGTCTCTTTCAGTCCCATTGTACTGAAACTCCTTCTTTCAGAGTAAAGGACATTTTATAACCATAGTTACATCTCTTATGTAACTGCAATGTGATTGAGAGATGTGACGGGGAGTAAATGTGCATTGGTTTCCAAGGCATAGTGGAACTAACTGAGGGCAGAAAGAGAGAAAGAGAGAAAGAGAGAAAGAGAGAAAGAGAGAAAGAGAGAAAGAGAGAAAGAGAGAAAGAGAGAAAGAGAGAAAGAAAGAAAGAAAGAAAGAAAGAAAGAAAGAAAGAAAGAAAGAAAGAAAGAAAGAAAGAAAGAAAGAAAGAAAGAAAGAAAGAAAGAAAGAAAGAAAGAAAGAAAGAAAGAAAGAAAGAAAGAAAGAAAGAAAGAAAGAAAGAAAGAAAGAAAGAAAGAAAGAAAGAAAGAAAGAAAGAAAGAAAGAAAGAAAGAAAGAAAGAAAGAAAGAAAGAAAGAAAGAAAGAAAGAAAGAAAGAAAGAAAGAAAGAAAAGAAAGAAAGAAAAGAAAGAGAAGAAAATACATCCTGCATTTACAGTTTAGCTGGTATGTAAACATAACCTAGCATCTTCAGGTATCCTACTAGCACAGTGACAATCCTTCCGGCCTACACCTACGCATCTGAACTATTTTGTAAGTGCATCCAGAACTACCATCTGTCTGTCAGGGTATGGCCAGAGCACAAAGTGCTGTGTAGGCTGGTGTAAATTATCTCAGGAAGCAGAGTAACTGCAGAATCAGCACTGCCTGGGGGAAAAAATAGTCAGAAAAGGATGCTCATGCTCTTTGTGTATTCATTTCTATCTTGCCATTCCTGATGCTGCCTGGGCACCTTAGCTTGATCTCACCAATCAATTTATAACACTTCAGAGCAGCTTAACTCTGTTCCTGCTCTGAGGGCTCTGATTTGGTGTTTTAAGTAGTGGGTTTAAAGCTTTCACCCTGTATGTCACTTGGTGTGTGCTGCTTTTCAGAGCTGTCAGATTCTTGTGACTCATGTAATATTTTCCAGCTGGTGATTCCAGAGGAAGAGATGTGACCCAACAGCTGATGTTTTATACAAAGAAAGAGTATCCTGTTTGCACAGCACTGTTTCAAATTCATATTGCATGTGTCCAAAGTCAAACCCATGAATCTGACCAGACAGATAATCATTTTACTGGGTATTTTATTTTGTGTAACTTAAAACAGACCCCAAAGGTTCCAAAAAGTCACAGCACCCGGGACTTCTCTTTTCCAGGACACAGCTTCAAGATGAAAGGTTTGTACAGGTTTCTTGTGCATTTTTTCCTGCATTCTCAGGTGGTTTTTGCAGTCTCAAGTCTCCATTTGATCTCAACAGACTTTGACTGATAAATATAAGAGTGCAGAAAGATCTCTGTGATATAATTTCTCCATTCAATGCTGCATCTTCCCCTAAGCTGCTTTTCTCAGCTGTGTGCTCCTAATAAAACTCTCCGTACCCATCCATTCAAGACTTACCACAGGCCATCCAGCTTTCTCCAACCAAATTACTGGACAGCACGCCCTAAAGGCTGCTATGTTCTCAACCAGGCTGCCACAGGTTTTACAGCTACATCTAGATTTGCTTTCCCACCGGTTATGCAACCGCTGTTCTCGCTGGCTGTAGGGCTGCTGCTGGGGTTGAGTGTGTCAGCAGGCTGCCAGGACAGCCCTGCTCCGCCGCCTTTGCTCCCCTGTGAGTCATTTTGGCCCGGTCACTTTTTCCCCACCAGCGCCACTGGCTCGGAGGTGAGCTCCGGCCCGTGAGTCATCGGCGTGGCTGTGGGGCCCTGTCTGCTGAGGGCCCCCGGGAGGCCCAGGAGCCGGAATGTTTCCGGCACAGACTCGGCCCAGCCGATCAGAGCCACCACCTGCAGGCTCTAACAAATCCACAGCTCCTTTGCTTCCGTTTCAAGCCCGACGAATTCTCGGTGTTTCCTCGGTAGCCCACCCGAGCTGGCAGCGCTGCTCACAGGAAGGCTGCATGAGGACAGGGCTGCGTGAGGCAAAAACACCCTTAAAAAAAAAAAAAAAAAAAAAGGAAAAAAAAGAGAGAGAGAAAAGAAAGGGGAGGGAGGGTACAAAAAAAGGGATGTCTGAACACTGTGTTTGTAAATAAACAGCAGTAAGTTATCAGTAGCTTAACTGCAGCAGCAGGAAACAGTTCTGTCAGATTCTGGAGCGCCAGCCATGGCAGGAAATTGTTACATAAAGTGCAAAACTGCTACTATTTAAAAGTGTACTTTGATCAACAAAGAGAGAAAAGATGCATTTCATGCTTTTCACTCTGAAATACATCAATACGAGCAATTTGAGGTAGCTGTTTTCAGTGGGAACCTCAAGTTAGCAGACTTGCAATTGGCTGTAACTGTTAAAGCTCACAGCATTGGCAGATGAGAGCAGAGGAAAGAAACTGGGCATTGTTCCCCAAGTTTCATCTGCTGGGCATTATCCTGTCACTGGAGGACCTGAACCTCTGAAGCCAGAAGAGAGGAGCTGGATGCTGGCAAGAGGGTGCAAAGCTGGGCACATCCCACCTTGCCAGAGCCCCAGTGCTCTCTGCAGGTCTCTGCTCCATTTTCCTTTTCCCAAAGGGTCACAAAGAAGGAAGTTTCAGCCAGAAAAGCCCAAGCCTGTCTGCTGTGAGTCATGAAACCTATCTACAGCCCCCAGGTGTATTTGATAACCCATGATACAGGACACATGTCCAGAGGCTGGGGAGAAGCTTGCTGAAGAGAAATGAGAGGAGGGGGATGGATTATCCCAGTCCTGGAAAGCAAGATGGTCAAAGATCTGGAAAGTAAGGAATGACTCCCTGTGATAGAAAAGAGGTATCTTGATCAAAGCCTTTTCTATGATTAGTGGTATCTATCCTAATTTCCAATAAATTAAGGACAATCCAAGGACACTGTGTGCCTAAATCACATGCCAAACCCAGGGATTTTGAAACAGCAAACCATCCATCTGATCTCACAGAGTGGTGAATGCTGAGCTGTCCCACTGGAATTACCAGGCTGAATAAACAAGATCAAAACCAGGTTCTTGGGAAGACCCAAAACTTTTGATGCACTTGTGAGGCAGACATTCCAGCTGGGTAAAGAAAACTGCAGAGCTCAGCTCTCATAGCCCAGACAGTGTCCCTGACATTGCCTTACACACAGGCAGAGTTTGAGCAAAAGGGTATAACTCTGCTTGGGGTAGGCAAATCTCCCTCAGGTGGGCTTTGCCCATGCACACCACCCCTGCCTTTCTACCCACCCTGGGGTGCTGAAAGGCAAACCTCAGGTTTTCTCTCCTTTCAGGGGTGCTTGGCTGCTACTGATCAGAAACTGGAGCTCTCCATGCATGTTAAGTCCACCACTCTAATTGTGGATAGGTTTCCTTTATTATCGAGGTGATTGTGTTGTGGTGTTCCCTCCTGATAGACTGAACTACTCTGATGTGAAGGAATGACATAAGCCAGAGCTCAGTTTCTGCTGGGAAGCTTCAGGACCTGCCTAAACAACACTTAATCAGCTATAAGGCATTTTTTGGGTAGTGTGTGAATAATTTTGTACTGATTTAGGTATTACAGGCCTCAGAAAGGATTCAGAACACAGGTTCCCTGAAAACTCAGATTTCTCCAGATGCTCTAATGCGCTCTGCATTGCTCTAAAGTGCTTGAAAGGTAAAGACAACCTGGGACTGGCATCAAAAACAGGTCTTGAGCTGCAGGGCCATAAAGAAGGCACAAGTTGCACACAACTCTCTTCCCTTGCATTAATTCCTGTACTGCAAAACCAATACACTTTTTATTTTATGCCCCCTCCTATTGGTTGTGTAAACACTCATATCAGAAATGTGAACAGCAATTCAAATTACAGATTGTTATGGAACAAACAAGTTTTTTTGGGGATAGTGCAGTAATGATTTGTCCAGTGGCAGGTAAGGCAAGGTTTGTTCCTACTTCTGAAAACTATATGACTTTGTGCTTATTTCAGACTGGTACAGGTGGACCCACTTCAGAAAGCTGGGCTTCTTGTGCTTCTTGGAATCACACATGAAATACTGAACCTGTTCCCGCACAGCCCATCAGCAAACCATCCCCATAAGCATAAACTCTCTTTTGAGAGCATAGAGTGCTGTTAAGGAAATGGATTTTTGAAGGCTGAGAAAATAATTACCCATGTCCTTTTTTTTTTCCCCTTTGGAGACAAACATAATGTTTTCTGGTTAATCTTAAAGTCTTGAACCCTAGAAAATATTATGTAATGTGTTATATTAGGAATATCATGCAAAACCAAGAGAAATAGTTCTCCATAGGCTTCACAGCAATAACAAACTGTAAGGGATAGGCAAAAATGATAATTTCAGAGCACCTAATTTCAGTACTGTTAACCTACATTAGAGTTTTTGACTCTATAATGAACAAAATTACCTATACTCAGGGTGATAGGTATATCTGAAAACATAATAAATATTTAAATTAGGTCATATTGCTACATTTTATGCACCTAATTTTTAGTACAAATATTTTTAAAGCAAACTGCCAGAACTAGGCTGGTGAACATCTCACCAGCATTTCAGGAAACCCCCTCTGGAGCAATGGAGACAGCAGGCCCAAGTTTTGCTGGATTATAAATAACCAGATTTGGCCTGGCTCTCTTGTGGATTATGCAAGTACAGTGTGGAAGAGGAAAACAGATTAGGGGCCTCATGTTGCCCATTTCTGAGCCAGGAGGTTGCTTTTACAGTACAGGCAGGAAGCAAAGGAGTAGGACAGGAATAGTTGCTGTCCCCCTGGGAGAGGGCAGATAAGTGAATGGTACATCTCCCCGCTTCCTCTGCATCACAAAGCAACTCCTGTACCATGGAACAGATGTGTTTGGCTAGTTTGGCATCATAGAGGGCACAAACTAGCATGCTGGGCCCTCAGTATGTCAGTGTGTCAAAGTAACTCAAGGTCAGAATAGGTGTCTTTTCTCTGAGCCTGAGAAGCGGCTCTGGGCAGCAATCAGCTTCTTACAGCATTTTGGAGCTGTGTGCCCATGGCTAATTGGGACTGCACCACTCACCTTTGAGTTGGCAGGTCTCAGCTAGTATTTCCTCAAAGTACACTGCTTTCATGCCAAGCCTGTGCTGCTGACTGATTTTCTATTTCATTCGTGTTCCCAGAATGATATGTGGGTGCTACTGAAAAGAAGGCAAATAAAAAGAAAGCAGTAGGTCAGGGAAACTGCTTTATCCAATGCTCATTACTTGCTTGTCTTCTACTAGTTGCTAAAAATATTTTTCTTCCCCCGCCGGGAAACAAAAATACATATATCAGTGTCTTGGGCCACGGCATTTGCAGGAGTATGCAGCTCACAATGCCAGTCTGAACAGTCATGGATGTCTGTGCTGTGCTATTTTCTTGATTTACTGCCGATTCCCTGGCACTCATAAGAAAAAGTAGAGAGAAAATCTAACAGTGAATGTGCTGTGTGTCCCAACTTGATACCAACCCACGCAGCACTCTCTGAGCACTCCCAAAACTTATTGGCTCTAATAAAAGCAAGCAGCTGTAGAAGGAGAGCTGAAATCCCTGAGGGATAAAGGTTGATGTCTGCACCAGAAACGCCTGCTCCCCCGGGCCAGCACGCCTGTGCTGCTGGATGCAGGAGAGCCAGGAGGATGCATGGCAGGAAGGCCTGGAGCAGCCGGAGGCTCCCCCAGGAACAGCTGCAGTCCTTAAAGAGGTGATATCTCTAAGTGCTTCTAAGCCACAGCTCCCGACACACCAGCTGCTTTTGGAATGTGAGATGGTGCAGAAATCCCTGAGAGCAATTTAAAAGTGTACATTAAAAATAGCCAAAAGAGCAGAGTGTGACACTAAAAAAAAATATGAGAAACTAGTCATGTTCACTGATTTCTTATACCAACAACTGCCAGTCACTCTGTGTCAGATCTAAAAAAATTCAAAACCAACCAACCATAAGAACAATAAAACCAACAACAACAACAACAACGAGCAGCAAGAGAAAAACAAAAGAAACCAACTATGGGTTCCATGTTGGTGTGTACTTTTGGCATTCCAATTGTGTAACCTACCCCCACTTCCTTGCCCATTTTCATCAGAACTCCTCCATAAAACACAACCTTCTTCCTTCTCAGCAGCGCTGCAGGGACAGCCCAGTTACTCTGAAATAAAAAAAGCATGGTGGTCTGATACATGGAAATATGAAAGCTACATGCAGTGGTTGTCATTATTTCTTTCTAAACACTGGCTCAAATGACAGATTGCTGACACTTCAGGACTCTACAAATATGAAATACCTGCTACAGCCAACCTGTCTCAACACACAGGCTTTCCCTCAGCTATATTCCTGTACTCTAGCAGCAACATTATTTGGGCTTAACAATAGTTGTTACTTCTCTCTATATATTCAGCCCTGATTTACTTATGAGGAACATTTACATGTTTGCTGTATCCATTTGGGGCTTTGTTGTTTATTTGAGTCTACTCCTGATGTAAGTTTTTGAGTTTAAGTTACTCACAGCTTTCCAAAAATCCTGTCATACCTTTTAATAACAATAGTCACTGTTGATATTCATAACTCAAATTACACCGACTAATGTAACCCAGGTTTTCTAAGCCCTTGTAATTCACCTTGGATGAGTTGCTTGCTAAGGCCATAAGGGTCTACTCATTGCTGATCATAAGGTATGGGATTTGGCCATTATTTTATCCTATGACTAGGAAAATATTCCTTAAAATCATTTGGATAGTCTCATTCTCCTCTAGAGTTAGCAATGCCTTGCAACAGAAATTTCCAAATTTCCAATCCTTCTCTACACTGTGGGGTATTGTGCATAGGCATGTACTTCATCTGTTCAAGATAAGAGAAGCTGGCCTTAGGCAATTAAATTAATTGATCACACAGGTTTTAAGACAAAATAGCAAAGGTTTGAAAGTTTGAAACAAAATTGATATTATACAAAATGTTTTTTTAGCAGTGAGCAAGGATTTGATGAGAACAAAATTGCATCCAAGCAATCCCATTTCCTTTATGGGAGGTTATAATGAGGTAAAGGCTTGTGAATAAACAATAGAAGCCATAAATCTTGTCTTTCATTATGTTTTTGATATTGGCTGATGGGATCTTTTCATAAATAAATTAGGCAAACCAAGACTGGATGAAATACATTTGTGTGGGAACAAAACTGGAGAAACATACCAGAGAAGTGCCCAGCCATAATACAAAATCACAGTTGTGAATTAAGTCCTTATCTTTTTTCCAAATCAATATTTCCAGCAACTAGGATATTGAACTAGGAAGAAACTCAACCGATATTCAGACACTGAGGTAAGAGTACGGTCAGTGCCAGTGCTGAAAAGCAGGAGCACTTGAAATTTTCATGACAAACTGACATTTTTTTTTCTTTTTAAGAGAGTGTTAGTCAAGAGGAGGCCAATGTCACCCAGTGCTTAGACAGCCAAAGTTTTGGGTAATACTTCTGTGGAAAACCATTTGGGAGTCACAATGAATCTGTAGGTAAGAGGAATTAATCTGCTGCTGTTGCTAGAAAAGTTAACACTCTACCAGACTATACAAACAGAAGCATTAACCTACAGGGCTCATGCAGAACTCATTCCACTCCTGTCAGCATCTGCTAAACCTCAGACGAGCAGCTGTGTATCTGCTTTTGGGCAAGGCACTTCCTGCAAGATGGGGAGAAGCTGGAGGATGCCCAGGAGAGAGCAGTGAGAGTAGCCAAGGGTCTAGAAGATGTGCTCAGCAAGGAAAGTCTGCATGAAATGGGACTCTAATATGAGGGAAGTGCAACAAAAAAGGCAGCTGCAAAGGGGAAGAGGAAAAATTTTGTTTCTTGGTCCATGAGAGTCAGAGGAGCATGCAAAGAGCCTAAATTCTGGTAGGAAGCATTAGGTTTAATGTTTGAAAGTGGTCTCCTAACAGCTTGGCCTCTGCTGCAGAGCATTTTAGAAAACTGCACAATTTTTTACAAGCTGTGAAAAACTTCACAACCATGCAGGTAGTTCATACTGCTGAAGAAGGCTGAAGATCTTAGACACCTTTCCAGGCAAGCCTGGCCAGGGAGAGACATGTAAAGCTGTTCTGAAGGTAGTGGTGCTGTTCCTCTGGATCTGGTGGAGATGTCCTGCCCCACAAAAGCTGCTGCCTTTGATGCCTACTCCCCCTTGCCTTTGTTATCCCAAACCAGGTCTTGCAGGCTGGTTGCAATATCAATCTTCCAATACCTAAATGAGGAATGCAACATCATGTTAATAAACCAAAGACTCCAGTGCTTTGTACTTCTGGTATTTTCATCCTTTCCTTTCTCTCTTTCTGCACCCCACTTAAAGCATTTACTGTATGTTTAAGTGTGCTGGTTTCTGTGGGTGAAAGCAGACCAATACATAAAACTCTGAACCTTGACTGCCCTCGTGTCACACTCTGATGAGGCTGTGCTTAAACTACTGGTTTCATGGCTGCATGTAATCTAATAACCAGCAGAAGCAGCAGTTGCAGTCTATAGCCCCTGGCCTAATGACCCTATGCTTTAATTGAATATATGATGCACCTATCACAGATAATGTGAGGAGGAAGAAAAACAGTGGGTGAAACACAAGTTTCACTTCGTCCAGTTTCTATTATTTCTACCACCTATATCTATGTTGTTCCAAAAATTATTTTAAATTTTCACTCTATCTCACTGCCTTAAGAAAACAACTAAAACCAAGGAGAGTGGTTTCTTTTAAGACACCTACTCGGATAATAAGCCAGTTTTCCCCCTCAAATCATCCATCCCACTGATGCGGCGCTAAGAAGAGCAGGCAGCTCCCCACCTTCACCCTCAAACCAGGACCACCAGGTGCTGCTTCCAAGAGAGATGGGCCTGGACCCAACTGCAGCTCACGGTGCTGCATTGAGCAGAACAAGGTCACCTGCTCCAGGTGCCCTCTAGTCCACCCTGCTCCCAACAGCTTACATAGGTGCCTAGAGAAAGCCAGAATTTAATGTATTTCTAATTATTTCTGCCTCATGAGGCAATGCAGCAGCTTTGGCTACTGACATGGGCAGGGGCTGTTTGGGCATGGGCTGGGTGTTTGTGACCCCAGTGGATGGATCACTGTGTAGAGTTTTCTGCTGTGAGGCTGCTGAGGGGTCCCACAGACAACTCAGGTTGTCCCCACCAGCTGCCAAAACCTGCACTAGACCAACATTTAGACGCTGACATGTGCAATTTATGCATAAAAACTATTGCTTCTGTTGAAGCTAGAGGTCTAATCTACTTGACTCCTGGAAATAACCTTCGCCTTTCTGAAATCTACCAGGTGGCACAGGCTGGACATAAACTGCTGAACAAGCTGCCTATTGCAGCATTCCCTTTGAGGAAGATATAGAGGAGCAGATTTGTATCTGCAAACCTGCTCCTAACACACAACATGACACTTCACAGGTTAAGGCCTGTTTCTCTGGGCTCATCTGGTAACATCCAAGCTGCCTCAAGCTTTGTCTAGGCACACATAACCACCAGGATAATTATCTGTCCAAAAGCAAGTTTTGATTTCATGTTAGCATTAGCTCTGCCCTCAGAAGTGTGTCTGTAACACCTGTATTCTGCCCATGAACTCTGGCACATCATCTGCTTAACATCATTATTCTCAGGAGGATTATAATGTACTTCATGTACCTTTAAAAGGCAAAAATTCATTATGCATTGTACTGAATATAGAAGTTAAAAGTTGTTTCTGGGACTGACTCATGCTTAATCCTAAGGACTGACACCATAGTAAGTTTATGGGGTTTGTCAGAACTAGACAGTCAATAGATATGAAATTGTACCCTCAAATGTACAATTGTACAATGAAGTTAAATAAAAGATGTTCTTTATACTAGTTAAGAAATAAAGAGTTTTTGGTTTTTTTGGGTGTTTTTTTTTTTGCAAACTACTTCTAAGGAAAATTTGACATGAAGAATTGTGTTTTCTATATTATATGACAGCAATTTATGCCAATTACTTAACTTTTTGCCATTTTGTGAACTTTGTAGTGCTTAGATTACTTTGTGTATTTTTCCTCATTTTTGAACGAACACAGCTGTTACTAAATTTCATTAAAGAAAGCTTTGTACCCACTCTTTTTCAGAGGTGAAGCCAAGACTTTAGGAAGGTTTACAGAGGTGACTTTCATGCAGATAAGAGGACCACCATCAAACGGTGTCTCTTTAATTTTAACTTCATGAGTTCAGCTACTTTGCTACTGGAGATAAAAGGAAAGACCTAATGTAGCACAAAAAATTTCTTCCTACCAGCCAGCTTTTCAGCTACCAAATGCTTCTGCATCTGGGCACTCTATGAGATGGGGTGAACTCCACGAACTCAACTGATTAGGCCTCAGATCTGATTTAGTACCTGCACATTAACATCAAACTAAACTTACTGGCTTCTGCAGCAATGTGAATGAATTGCTAAAAAAAGCAATGCGTAATTATGAAGGGAATTCTCTAAATTCTCATATGGTTCATTTTCATGAATGCTCCAATAGCCTGAAGGTATTTCATCCCAACAGTATGGAATACAAAATAAGGTTATAAGAGAAACATTCCACCTGGTATTTCCTTTGTAATAAATAGTATAAATATACTGGGGCTTAGTACAATTCCTTGGATTAAATCTGAACTGACAAGAACTGAAAGAATGTCTGAAGGGTTTCTTCCACCTGCAACTTAGATCACTTTCTACACTGTTGTAGCCAACATCTGTTTAGAATCTCTCAACTTCATGTTTTCCCAGCAATTACACCCCAGTCACACCAAAGGACAAAATGAATATTATTTTCATTTCTGCAATTAATAGATTATTTGCCTCACTTTGTTCAATGCCAGTGTGCTTACAGAGAAAAGTGTAAAGATTGAAAGAGCCTGCAAGAGAGACATTTGAGAGAGAAAGTGAGCAAGGTATGAAGGAAGTAGATCTGTCTTGAATTTCTAACAGATGTTTCTTTAAGTTCTGCATGCTGCTCATCCTAGGAATATAATTAGCCTGGTGTTTAAAGCTATCTCAGACTAAATGTGCAATTGTTCAGCAAGATGGCAAAGGCAAAGGTCAACTATGGCTCGTGTAATTTATTGCATAATAGGTTCTTGCTCCCTAGTTGTGTTTGTGGGAGTGCTTTCATTCTAAGGACACTACCAAATTTGATCCTCTTCTGCAAATAATTTTGAGTCTGCTGAGAACTCACAAAGAACTGGAAAAAGGAAGATGCATCCAGTCCTGAAATGGTCTGTCTCACATAACTTTCCTCTGGGGAGCTTCTGAAGCAAGGCTATAACATATGGCATGTGTGACAATTTATCAGATTGTGTCATTCACGGGGCCTGGCCTACATACTTCAAAAACCAATAATTTTCCCAGAGGGTGATTCGCACAAATTATTTATTTTTTGTTTTTAACTGAATGTCTGTGCTACACATTGCCTCCATATTTATGCTGTCTCACATCTCCCCTACACCACTGTTAGCAATGAAAATTTTAATAGGATGAGGGAAGCCACCTTCAGCTGAGAAGCACCAATCTGGTGACACTGTTCCACTAGATTGAAAATCATGTTTGTAGTCTGCCAGAGAGATAATTTGGAGTTCATGTGGCAACCTGGGCCTTTGCCCACAAACTTTAGGCAGTTTATTGACTGCCTTTCCAGTCCAAGTTCAGAGGAAGGCAAAGCCAGCTTTAAACTTGTACCATAGGTAAACATAAAGTGAAATTATTGGGACAGCCTCAGAACAGCAGCACTGTAATTCTGTGGCACTGTGGTGATGTAGGAGAACAGTTGGTGTGCAAGCATAGAGTACCTTCTCAAAGTCATAAAGTGAACTAAAGAGGATTGTTTGGTTTTGGGTTTTTTGGTTTTGGTTTGTTTTTATTTTATTTTTTTTCCCCAGAATACTCAAAAATTCAAGTTGGTACTTTTCTAATTATTGTCTCACTGTTTTCAATCCAAATCTCAGCATCTCTTAAGCTAACACTTCAAATAATTTGGAGACATTTTGCCAAAACCTAAGAACACCACAGTATCCGGACACTGTTTTGTAAACAGTTTCTCCTCCACCCAGAAATCTAAGTCTATGCTGAACAAAACAAGAACAACCCTAACCTTAAAAGAGAAAACATAAAAGAAATACCAATACCTACCCTAGAACTTTTTATTCCTTGTTTTATTTTGTTCTTTTTATGCACAGCAGGGCTGCTGCTCTTAGAATCACACGCTTTTCTTGCAATTCAATTAATTATAATTAACTGGGTTTAATTAGTTATAATTAACTGCACTCTTCTATGCAATGCACGAATGTGTGGGACAGAAAGCAGCCAGCAAAGAACAAATCCAGTGGTCAGGTAAGGCAAGAATAGAAGTGCAGAGGAAAGGAGAGGTTTGTCTTCCATCACATGTGCTAATGGGAGAGTAGGCAGAAGGCTGTTCCCTTGCCTTTGCTGGGACTATTCATGTGCATAAATGCATACATGCATTCATGTTTTGACAGTCTGAGATTTTTAAAAGGAGATCAAAGAAGCTGTGGGAGGGAGTGGAGAGGAGGTTTAAAATCCTCAAATTCATTCAAGTGAGTTTTTGCCTCTGAGCTTAAACTTGGCTCAGTGCTGCAGATCAATCACTTCGTTGTGTGGGCAGGCTGGGGTGGGAAACACACACAGACACACAGGCACATGTGTACACACACATGCACACGGGGCTCTGTAGGGGCCAAACTTGCATTATACAGTGAGATAGTAGAGACACTTCACACAGGCAAAATATACTGGCTAGCAAAACAAAAACCAGCCCTTATCTTTTTAGGATGATGGGAACTTGATGAGATGAAAGAGCAATGGTGTCCTCCTTAGTGGAAGAAGACAAAAATGGAGCAATTCCTCTCTTTTTTTTTTTGGTTCCAATTCTTTCCCCCTTTCTCTGTGTTTCTGTTCTTCTAGGGACTGTGAGAATTCTTGAGACTTCCCTGTTTTCTCCTGTGTTTTCACCACGTGTGGGATTTTTACATCTGGTATAAATATTTCCTGTTCTTTGTTGTGTCTGCTAACCAGTTATGATTTGTGCTTTCACCCGCAGCCTCCTGTTACTCCCTCTGCCTATATCTTCACAGCCTCTACCACAATTTTCTGCCGTGTTTTGAGAACGTCTGAGGTGTCTCAAGGGGAGAGACCTCTTGAGGATCTCTGCCACAGAGTAGGATGATTCCAAAACTGTGTTATCAGAATCCTCATTTTGAGCCCCAAAATTTGCACAGTGCATAAATATTTGAGAGCTTTAAAAGACAGTTCTAGAGTGCCTATTTCCTAGATGTAAATATGGATGTGTAACAGGTAGAGGGACATGTAGATATTACTGCCTTTCACTGTCTTCAGCAGGGTTTCTATTGTGTCAGGAAGCATGCTCCATCATATCCGTATCCTTAGCCAGATCTCTATGACAAGTAGGACACAACCTTCTTATGTAATAATAAATACTGTTAAACACAGAAAAAAACCCTCTGCCTGACCTTCAAACACTTTCCAAGAAATAGTTTAAGCATTTTCCAAATAAGGCAGCAGTTGTGTAGGAAGCTGTCCAGCTTGGCAAGCATGTGAGAAAGAGATGCCAAAAGTCCAATCTCATTTGCCAGCCTCAAGAGCACAGTATCTATCTGCAAGTTTCTACTTGGTAAATCAGAGACAAGCATTAGCTCCTCCCCTAGCAGTATTCATTAACAAGTCCTGAAATGAAAGCTAAGCAAAAGTCAGAGGTTTTGAATAACAGAGTTGGAAGAATTGCTCCAGCTTTTTGTTGTACTTCTAGCATGTTTTCTTAGCCACAGAGATGTTTTTTCTGAGATTTTTTTCAAATCTTGATTTATGGTGGGAAAATAAAAGTAGATGACTGCAAAAATACGTAGTTTGAGGACTTACAACCCTCCTTGTTCTCTTGATGTTCCAAAACAAGTACGCATGGCTCATTTCAAGGTTAGTTTGTTTTCAGGTTTTCCTACCTACCATCATGCAATGTGATTTAGAGGTGGCTGCATTCCAAGCACTGCGCTACCAAAGGACCCCAATACTTCAGGGCATTCTGGTTGATAGTATTTTTCCAAATCAAAAATACCACAGACAGTTATGTTAGCATATATTTTTAAAAATAGGAGAGTAAGTTTTGCTATCAGAAAGAAAGACTTTTTTTCCCCCACTTCTAAAAACAAACTAATTATAATATGTTTAATATGACCACAAGTGGTCAAAAGAATGTGGAAAATTTTTTTCACATGTTTGAAATTCAGACATGTTTCCACACAAAGATCTCAATCAGTTCTCAAAAAACTCTCATGAAGATACAAGACAGCTACTGGCTGCTTCTTCTTGTGTAGCAACTTGATTGTACTACAAATTTGCTGCACAGCTGACATGGTTTTGAATTTGACAAAATACCAAACCAAAGAGAAGAGGGGCTGAGTTCTGTAATGTTTCAGATGTCCTGGTCTGAGTGCAGTGAAGCACTGGCTCACCTCTTCTATTTAAAATAACCAGTTCCACTGCAGACTGTTCACTTGCAGGAAGTCAGGTAGTACAGATCTGCTGCTGTAGTGTTTGACAGATAAAGGTCCCATCTAAGGGAAAATTGGCTTCAGGTATCTTTCCCTGCAGCAAACAGACCTTAGGTCAAAGAGAAAATAAAAGGGGGAAAAATAATGCTGCAACCTGAAGCTTTGTTATCTACCTAAATAACTAGTAATCCAAAAAGTGCATCTAGGCCTGCCACATTTTCAACATGTCTTTGCATATGTGATTTTTCATGCTTGGAAGGCACGCCTATGGACAAGAGTGGGTTTTGTTCTTCTGGGCGGGAGATCAGACTGTCTGGTTGGAGCACAAACTACAGATTCCCAGAACACCTGGGCAAATTTCTTGCATGCGCATTATGCAGCTCCTAGCAGACAAACGCTAATGATGTTGTAAGTAAGGGAAGACACTAAAGCTACAAATTAACCATTTTCTGTAGAGTGTTCACTGCTGCAACTTGTTTTATCGACCCTTGCTCCAACAGCTCAAGGCTAAGAAAACCAAACTCCACAAAATCATATTAAACACACAAAATGTTAAAACAATCAGAAGTGCCATCATTAGAATCAGTAACTTTATTTAACATGTACAGGACAGACAATGCAAGAAGGAACATCCCCCTCTGCCACACAGCCCACACGGTGTTGAGGTGAAAAGGCAGAAAATAAAGTTAATGGTCAATGAATTTTCCAGTCAGTACAGGCAGGCTAATAAACAACACAAAAAATAGGAACAGACTTGAGTCTCACCCATCCTGCTGACATCATTTTTACTGAATGTTTTACTAGTTCAAAGGGTTGCTGTGTAAACTTTCTGTGTTCTGGTTTAAGGCAGACATAAATCAGAAGTGTTAATCTAGAGCAATTATGACACTTCCTGGCCATATGTTAAGATAACCTGTTACTTAACTTGAAATTTTAACCAGTTGAAAAGCATTCTCTACTATTATTAAAATATATTTTATACCATTGCAGAAAGTCAGGTGTTTATACACCAGTGCAGATGAGAAGGTGCTGAAATTTATGCATAGCATTAGTCACCCATTCTGTTTTTTTAAAGTGTTTATTTAAACAGACAATTTCTGTTGGTATTGTTACAATTGCATGGAGTTTATAAAGGCAAATACACAATATTATGGCTGAAAGAAACTTCTCCAGGTAGACAATTTTAAACATTTCAGGTTGTGTCCATAGCTGAGGGCCACATTCTTACTTGTGATACACAGTGTGAATAAGACTGAAAGAACCCCTCTTTTCTGGAAAATAAGGCTTCTGAAAGGCATTATTCAAATCTTAAAATCTGCCTGAAGTCCTGCTTAGGACAAATACTCTGCTGGTGAAAAATACAGAAGGTCAACTAAAATAAATACAGAAAATATTTCAAGGTCAGTTCTGTATCAGTTAAGTTGTGCTGAAACATAATTTATTATCTTTAAGTTTTGGAAAAAAAGAATGCAGCACCTGTTTGCAGGTAAACAATAAAAATCTGCTTTTCATGTCAATACAACATTGCAAAATGTTAAGTGTTATCTGAGCAGCATCTGGCTTAGAATGCACTAGAGGGTGAAGAGAATATTTCTGCTTACTAACAGGGCAATGTTTGAACTGATTATCCATAACTCCTGCTGATAAACCTGGGTCAAATATGCTGATTTATTTCTTGTCTGATACTAGCACTAAGAAATATCCCCAGTTTTAACCCTGATGTATTGCTTAAGTTGGAGCAAAACATTTGCCCCATTTTTGTGTTTTCTACAAATTAGTATTTTGCAATCTTTTTTGTTTTGTTTTGTGGGCTTGGTTTTTTGGTTTTTTTTTTTTTGGCGTTTTGTTTTGTTTTTTTTTTTTTTTAACAAATATTCCTCTCTCTGAGAACTATGAGGCCTCTAGGATTGCAGCTTCTGTAAGGCACCTGCAAAACAGACATTGTAAAACCTTTAACCAACAAGGAAATTCAAGGGATTGGGGTCACACTCCCTTCAAGTCAGTGGTGAGATCATGAAGGGCAATCCACAAAGCGAATTTGTCTGACAGGACAGATCAAGAGCTGCACAAGCATACACACTGCAGTGACTTTAGTCTGGCTAAATTGGTAGAGTAAGTGCTAAAGCCTCAGAAAAAAACCTGTCACTTCCAAAGGCACCTGAAAATTCATTTGTTTCAGTTCCTTGATAACTAAAGCCTTTCTCTTGTGCTTTGCTTTGGCATCCTTTAACTTGCATGTAGACTTGGAAAGTACTCAGCTGCTAGGTTAATTAAAGGATAAGACATTGCTCCAGATCATGAGATACAATCTGTAGGACCTAAGGTCTCAGTTCCCAGCAAGAATCCTCTGACATCTACGCAAAGATCTTGTTAAATCTCCCTTCCTTCCCTCCTCTGCCACAGGCTAATAATCCTATAGAAAGACCAAGTAGAAAGTGAGAGCAGCCTAGTGCTAGAAACAATTTAGCAGGGTTGAGGAGGTTCTGGGATCTCCCAGGACTGTTTTCACTTTTTGTACTGGACCAGAACAGCTCAAAGAGCAGCATAGATTGACCTGAGGAAGGTCAAGGAAGGTCAAGAAAGCAAGCCAGGTTTGAGAGCAGCACAGTCTCTGCAGCACAGCTACAGCACCATGGCACTGACTGGTGCTGTAACTATGCTGCAGAGACTACCACGTATGGTACTGAGAACCTCCTTGTGAACCAAACAAAATTATCCCAGATAAACAGCTTTTTTGCAACCAGACTAAGTGTTTTTGTCTTCTCTTTTGTAGTGACACTGTAGAAGGGAGAGGACAGGAACGGGCCAGTGCTGAAAATCTTTGTATTTCAACTTCTGCCCAAAAGCAGAGAGAAAATCTTTATATTTCAAGTTCTCCCCATGCAGTAGGGAGTGTGCAGCAATAGGTCTGGCAGCTTATTTCAGGGGCAGTGGTGGCACATTCACTGTCCTATCACCGTCCAACATGTCCAGCCTGTGCTGTCTGAGGACACCTCATGGGGTCAGTGTGGATAGGGCTGGCCCTACCTGCACCCGGCTTGGAGATCTTCACTGTGCACTTAGGCAGGATGTCCTCTGACTGGCATCCAGGAGCAGGCAGATGTGTGTAGCTGCCACTTGCTGAGCCAAGCAACAAGGATCAGCTAAGCAAAAGTCAAAATGGACTTGAGCAGCAAGGCCTCAGATGCAGAAGGCTGGGTCCTACACGTGGAAGAGAGTAATTCTCCTTTGTGTACTGGTGAATTTCACTGGAATAGTGGAACTCAAAGCTCGTTCACCCATGGACATGTCCCAGAACTGTAAATAAAATATGAGGTTGGATCTGGAATCCCATGTCAGTAGCCTGCAACACCTAATCTTATTAGACCTTGGAGCAAGGCTCCTTAGCTCGAGATCAGACCAAGGCTGGCAGGGTTATGACCTTTCAGGGACATAATTATTTGGCAGCATCTAACAGCTTTTTGCAATGCTTTTTTCTTTGGCCACTAGACATGTCCTAACTCAAAAACGGCACAGCAAATAGAAAAATCCTATAACAGTCAGTGTCAGAGGGTCAGCCAAGTGTCACCTGTTCAGTTTCCATAAGACAAGAAGAAAAGGACCTTCCACTGAAGAAATAGAAGTAAACAATTTAGAATCAAGAGGAGAAATTTAATTACGTGCTGAACTAAATAATAAACAGAGTACCTTCTATCTCATTCTATCAGAAAAAGAAGGAAAATAGGTTAAATGGATAAAAACTAATTAAAAATATCTAGCATATTCTTCATAAATGAGATGTTATTTGCTGTTAAATTAACCAGAATTAGAGTTAATACAGAATAGATTTATGGTTCATGTCAGAATTCATGACTGCAAGGGTTGTGCTGGGAACAAATTTTTCCTCTTGGCATAAACTGTATAATTGGATTTGTGAAGGTCCTACATGTGTTCTTGAAGCTCATAATCTGATCAAAGTCAAAGTCACTGCTTAGCATCGCAAGGTTTGTGCTTTTCTGTACCTATCTGTTTTCTACTAATTAGAACATTAAATTTGAGGGTGAAGACAAAGGAGAAATGTTACAAGGTTGCACAAAGCAAATTTATTGTACAATTTCCACCTTTATCATGGAGAATACATCACATAGTACTATGAAGCAAGTGCAGAATATTTGACTTGGTAAGATGAAATAATTCTTCCACCATGTGTGAGTGGTTACACACTACAATAGCTAATTAGTCTCTGCACTAATTCTTTCAGAAAAGGCACTGGATAATTCTTTTCCACAGTGAGTAGATTAGAGGGAAGACTAATGCACACATTATGTATTCGACTTATGATCTGATGGCTTTCTGGCTAACGCTAGCATTGTTGTTATAATTGCCTTCTTATTTGCCATCTTGACCTCCTTGTTAGATGAATCCTGATTTAGAACTGCCCTCAGTCAAACACAAGTCTTTAGAGGGGGCTAAAAGGAAAAATAAAAGCTTTGACTGAAGGCAGTATCTCCTACCTCTGCTACTCATGAGAAGCTGTTTGAACACACTGCCACCATGCCACCTGCAGACCTGCAGGAGCAGTACAGGTGGTTATGGTGCCTCTGTGGCCTCCGTGCTGGCTCACCGCGGCACGCTCACATTCTTGCTGGCATTGGCAGAAGCATTTCATTACATACGGTACAGGCCTTCCACCATCTCTACCAAGGGAAATTAAGAAAAAATCTGATGTAGGAACAGCCAAGGAAAAAAGCCAAGTTACAGTGAGACAGCTCCAGGTGTTGCTCACATACATCATGCAGGAAAAGCTCTTTCACTCTTTACCTATAGAACAGTCTCATTGAGAAGACCTAGAATAGCAGAGGAAAAAGAGTGTGGTTAGGACCGAAGTTCTCAACTGCTCCAATGCCTTTTCTGATTGTGACTCCTGAGAGTAAGATGTGTGAACAACAAGTTTTGGTATTTAATATAATGTCTGCATTTTGCTGTTCCTCAAACATTTATTATCAAACATCTGTTTGCAAAGGTGTCAACAGCTCTGAGGCCTGTGGGAAGTCAAGGCCCATTCCAGAAATAAAACCCTCCTTTAAAAAGGACCAAAGGAACCATGGTCTCAGCTTATATATAGCACACTCTAACCAAAAAACTCTCCTCTGAAAAGCAGTCACCATTCCTACTAGGCTGGCACAGGCACAGCTGGGCCTACAGGCTCAACTGTGTGCAAAGTGATCAAGGCTCCTTTTGCCTAGCAATTGAGAGCAGTCTTTGGAGCACAGA
This sequence comes from Geospiza fortis, assembly GCF_000277835.1. Lineage (NCBI taxonomy): Eukaryota > Metazoa > Chordata > Aves > Passeriformes > Thraupidae > Geospiza > Geospiza fortis. The sequence continues at coordinate 406,024 of NW_005054554.1, read as the reverse complement.
GAGAAAAAAGAGGTTCCCTCTCATCTGAACTCTCACTGAAATGTCATAATCACAAGTGCAGATTGAATTTTCATTCAGCTTAATTTTTTCTTGGCTTTTTCAGCTTTTGCTCCAAAGGAGTTGAACAGCAGGAAATGCTCTCACTGTAGAATCTCATGGCCTAGAAGTTTAGTCAATCCCATAGTGATAAGGATGACAAACCCATTCACACAGAAAATAGCAAAAGGATGCACTATCACCCCCACCTCAGTTAGCCTGTGTCCTGAGTAGATGTGGGAGGACTTCTGTCTGGATTTCTGTACCCACAGTGAAAGACACACGCTGAAGTGGGTGGCAATCATTTTGTGTTACAGTTCCAATCCCCTGAAAAATATCAGTGTAAGAAGGAGGATTCTGCATTGGGTGGATCTGATACTCACTGTCGCCATGTTGCAGAGCTCCAGTCCACCTGGCATTGCATGTCCCCAAGGTCCCCAGGGCACAATTTCCTTGGAGATCAGTGCTCCAGCAGGAGCAACCTTGCTGTCTGCACACCTGCCTTCCTCCCCCAGGGCTCTAGTTCTATTGCTACAATGGCGACCTCATTTTCTTTCTATCAGGAATTTTAGTGCTTATCTCCTTACCTCATCATCCTTGGCTTTCTTATTCTATTGAATACAGGAAACTTCATCTGTAACCCATGAATAGTTTTACTCTTTTGATTTCCCATTTATCCATCAGTTCAATCCAGAACATTCTCTCTACCTTCAGTATTTTCCCTTTTACACCAGTTAATAAGTAAATGATCCTTTTAAAATTTATTTAAGACATCCACATAGGAAACTTTAAATTTAGTTAAGAGAACCACCATCAGCTTGCATAATGATATACAAAAATTTCTGAAAGCAGAAAGAACCAATAAATAACCATCTAAAGACACAGTGTAATGAAACAGGAATCAAAATTACCATAAATCCTGCCAGCATTTTCGGTGCTGCAGTTATTATAACATTACCAAATTAATGACAGTCAACCTGGCAGTGGGGATCTTGGAAGTGATCCTGGGGTGATGCATATGTTTGTACACACACATGCAGTGCATTGAATATGCCCACAATCTACGGCAGAAAAGTAAAAACACAGAGAACAGGAAAATTTTTGCCAACTTTACTTAAAGCCTGCATCACCAGCATTGCCAGTGCTTTGGCCTGGGCTGGCTATCCTTGCCCTGTGCAAGCTTTGTTGGCTAATAATACTTATCTCTTACTGGCATCAAAAAAACTGGGCCTCTGCTATTTTGGTAGAGCTCCATATGCCTGCAGTCACACATGACTGCCATGCAGACACTCTTTAGGCACCAAAGAGCCTTTGAACACCAGGCTTGTGTACTGCTGCCACCACACGTGAGCTGCATACACTGTTTTCCAGTACCTTGTTATATCCTCATGCTCGGGGCAAATGAATCTTTCCATTGTGGTGAAATGGCAATGTAAGAAACTAGGAGAAAACCAGATGAAATGTTGGGGTGATACTACTATTTCAAAGCAGTAGTTAATTTGGCTGTTGAAGAATAAGAATTTGATAGGTAAGGAATGTATTACAAGTACCACATCTTTGTCTTTCTCCCAAAAATTCGGTGCAGGCCTCCCTTCAAGAATGAAAGTTACCTAGATAGTAATTAGCAAACTTAGGTTTTTCAATGCAGTAAGTTTTTCTGGGGTATTTTTTTGTTTGTTTGTTTGTTTTGGGTTTTTTTTCAGATGAAGAATATTTTCCTGGGTTTTGCAACTCTGGCATAGCTATGGGAACCCAAATAAATCCAAAGGTTTTTACTAGGGGCTACAAGACTCACTATGCAAAGTTCAAGCTTGTGGATGTTAACATCAAACTGCTTTACAAAGAAATACACATATTCAGTCTATTTATGCTACCTTTAAATGTGAGGATGGGAGTGAAAACTAAGCATTTGGTAAAAAAGGGAGCCACATTTGAACTGTATGAAAGAGGTAAAATAGTATCCTGTTCTGAGGATATGAACACACACGCACAGAGCCTTACAAAACCTCTACAAAATACCAAGACTTGCTGTTCTTCTTACAAAACTGCATGAAAAAAAGAAATTAATAAGGATTTTGTGATGTCCTACCCTTTCTTGGACGGTGTTTTAATGGTCTGAAAGACCAACCTTCACTGATAGTATGTAGAAAACAAAATAGTCATGTGTTATTTCCTGTCAAGCCAGTTTGCATACTCAGTATTTAAGTGGACTCAAATCACTAGCAGTCAAAATCAGGCATGAGAAAATTACTCAATGAATGTTAGTGCTTTTTAAAGCCATTAGGTAGCATCAAGATGAGCATCAAGTGTTTTCTAAACTACAATGAGGACCTCTTCACATTGGAGGAGTTCAACCTAGAAAATAGCAAACACTTAGGCTAGGAAGCAACATTATAAAGTACATATCAATGTAATTACTGCTGTTTGTCAGAGTCACAATCACATGTGAAAAAAACTCAATCCTCTTAAAAGAATGGGAACATAAATAAATAAAAGGTAGAGAAAGAAGGGTAAGGTTTTTAGTGGTCCTTTTACCACATTTCTGGGAAAATGCATGAAAGATTTCACTGTCTTAGCATGTAATTGAGTAGGCAAGTAAATTGATTATTACCTGGAAAAGGGTCAGGTCAATAAACAAGTGAATTGGGGTGAAGAACACAGAGAAGCAGAAAAATGTTTTGAAGAGCATGTGTTTACCATCTCTGAATATTTCAGAATAACCATTCCATGTGCTGTTTAATTAATTATCCAGCTTATTAAAGATATTGCAGTAAATTGGACTCTGTCGTAGTGAAAATTGCTCTTACCATGAAAATTTTCTTTTTTTCTTTACAAGCTGAAATCCCTCCTGGTGCAACTTGTATTCATTGTCCCTTGTCTTGTCCTTGTGAAGAGACAAGCTCTGTCCTCTCTGTAGCTAGCCTTTAAAAACTGAAAAACTGTAGTCACATGGCCCCTAAGCCTTCTCTTCTCTAGGGTGAAAAGACTGAACTCTTTTAGTTGTTCCTCACAGTGCAGGTTCTCTGTCCCTTTCATAATCTGGGAACTTTCTTCTATTGTCTGCAGAAAGCTGTTGTTGAAGTAACTTGAACCAAGTACACCTTCAAGGTGAGTGAATCTTCAGGACTTACTGACAATTCAACCAAGACATGAACATGTTATGTAAATGTGATTGTCCAGCTGTGCCCTGCACTAGTGCAGCCACCTTAGATAATGTGTGCAGTTTGGGGCACCACAACAAAAGAAACATATTAAACTATTAGAGAGAGTCCAAAGGAGGGCAGTGAAAATTATGAAGGGCCTTGAGGGGAAGCCATGTGAGAAACAGCTGAGGGTAGTTCATCTGTTCTACCTGTCTCAGCCTGGAGAAGAGGGGACTGAGGGGAGACCTCATGGGGGGCTGCAACTTCCTTGTGAGGGGAAGAGGAGGGGCAGACACTGATCTCTTCTCTGGGGTGACCAGTGACAGGACTGGAGGGAATGCCCTACATTTATGTCCAGGAAGCTTTACCTTGGACATCAGGAAAGTGTTCTTTCCTCCAAGGGTGTCTGGGCACTGAACAGGCTCCCTGGGGCAGCCATCGCAGCACCAAGCCTGGCAGAGCTCAAGAAGCTTTTGGACAATACTCCCATGGTGTGACTCTTGGGAATGATGCTGTGCAGGGCTGGGAGTTGGGCCTGGTGATCCTTGTGGGCCCCTTCCAGCTCAGCTTACTCTGTGATTCTGTGATTCTGTAATTTGCATCCACAGTAATAAGAAATTCTTTCTTGTATTTACAGTGTATCCATGGATACTCTGTGTATACAGATCCAGTGCTTTGTGCAAGTCAACAACTGTTATTTGTAAACTCCAAAAATGATAAGGTGTTTTGGTTCAATCCCAGCCAGCAAATAAATACACACGGCTGCTGGCTCACTCCCACCCCTGGTGAGACCGGGAGGTGAATCACAAAAAACACATGGCCTGAGATAAGAACAGATTAATAGCTGAAATAAAGAAAATCAATAGTAATACAATAGTAATGAGAGGTGAGAAAGAGAACTAAAACACAAGGGAGACAAGAGCTGCTCACCACACATTGACTGATGCCTAGGCAGCAATTGTTTCCTGCCAGCCAGCTCCCCCAGTTTACCTACTGGGCATGACCTTCCATGGTATGAAATATACCTTTGGTCATACTGGGTTACCCATCTCAATGATCCCTCCCAGTTTCTTGCAACAGCTCCTTACTGGCAGACCACAAGGCACTGCAAAGTCCTTGATTTAAGATAAGCAGTGCTCAGCAAGAACAAAAACATCAGTGTGTTATCAGTATTATTCCCACACTGAATACAAAATACAGCATTAACAGCTGCCGGGAAGAAAATTCTCTCTTCTCCAGCTGAAACTAAGAGAGTAGGCACTCCATATTCCATATAATTTGTATAATTCCAGGTCCCACTTCCCAAAACCTCATCAGTTTCCTCTCTTGGTACATACACACACAGAGATAAAATTCCCTCAAATTGTGGACCATCCCTGTAAAAGCCCATTGAGCTCAGTGAGTGCATGACCCTGGGCTCCATCTGTCAGAACCAGTGTTCAGGCAGGAGAGAAGGTGTGTGGTGTTGGACTGTTGCATGTGGAAAGCAGTTCTGAATCAATCACTGCTGTGCTGATGGTTCCATCAAAGTTCATTAATGTCCGATCAAAAGGGAGGTTGGGGTCAGAGCCCCAGGTGAAACCAAACTGTGGCCTGCACTCTGCTTTTGAAAGGATTGACAAAAATACATCAGTGATACCCACTGTGAACTACTGGGCTGCCTCAGACTCTAGTTCACACTGAAGTTCCAGCGTGTCCAGCACTGCAGCACTCCGTGATGGTGTGACTTCATTCAGGCATTAGCCTCCCTTCATTCAGCTAGTCTCCCTTTTCCTCAAACTTTCACACAGCCTACATGGGGCTGATAAAGGATGAACAGCCCCTGCAGATCACTCCTTTTTTCTGCAGGTGATAAATCACCTAATGGAAGGGTACCAGGGAATCTTCCTCATCAGTTTGGAGGTGATTGGCAGCTGTTGTTCTCTGACCTTCTGCAGCTCCACAACAGAAGGGTCCTCTGAGAGACCAGGCAAAGTAGAAAGCTGCTTCATTTCCTCTGTCTCCAAGGCAGAGCTGAAAGACTACTGCCTTTGGGTCTCTGAAAAGCCTTCTCCACAAGGGTAACTTGATATCTTCTGACCTTCCATGTGAGGTAAAGGGCAGTATGGCAGAGCATGTGCACCTCTGACAAAACTGCATTTCTTTGGTAAAAAGTGGGAAGTCTTCAAGAATTAAGCTGGAGGACAGGAATGGATGTCCTGAATAACCAGAAATAATTACATTACTCCCAAACACTAAATTCCAGACAATCTCTGTATGAAGCAGTAACAAATATTTCAAAAGGGGAAAGGGGTCACTGATTAAGGAAGAATTTGGTTTTAGAGTGATTAATAAGGAAAATTTATAGGTCTGTGGTGCAGTGCCAGTGCTAAAACAGAAATACCTAGCAGAAACATTAGTATATTGGCCAGTTTAGGAATGAAAACCCATAGTCTGCACTTGTTGCAGAGAATTAAAATACACTGGGTGAGTTTTTACTCTGAACTAAGCACTCACTGCTTGAAGGTCTCACATCATCTTTCCTCTCCATTTTTTTTCTTTTGTCCTCCAAGAGTTTTTCTCTGTCTGTTATTATCATTTCAATTTATAATGATAAGTGTAAATCAGTCTCCCCACATCCCCCTTGCAAAGGACTCTTGGGCTCCTTCCCCAGAGGCAGTACTGCTGCCTCCTCCACTAAGGCCCTGCAGGGTATATTTGTGTGAATGGTCAAGATTCCTGGGAGGTCTTGCATCAATAGCAGCTTTTCCCCATCTCTAAAAGAGGGGTGACAACATGAAGAAATGTACAGAACTTCATGGCAAGTTTTACACTGTGGGGAGTAAAAGATCCAAGCAGCACTAGCCCTTGGACCAGACAAAGTGGCATGCCATAAAGAAGCTGAGAGGATCATTAACATCCTCTGTTAAGAATGCCTAGTCTTGAGTTATGAAGGATGCACCAGTTTAGTATTATCCAGACTGGTGTCAATATTGTCCACAACTCTCAGTGACCACAGCAAGGACTCCTGTCACAACAGAAGTATTTAATCTTCAGAGTAAAAGCTAAATGAATAGGCAGGGTTAAACCAGGACATCATATTTAACCTCAAGCATAATGCTACTGTTGTCATTATCTTAGGCAGGAGGGAAAAAAAAGTAGACCAAAAATTCCTCAGGAATTTACTGAAATGGCTGCAGTATGACTGAGCAAGAAGATTTTAATGGAGAGCAGTGAAACTCATGAAGCACCCTCTTTTTTTTTCTGTTCTCACTCAAAACCACACAAAATCATTGAGAAGTAATGAAATATCATTTACCCTATGCCAGCACAAACAACTCTTCCATGTTAGGCAAAGAAAACACCATCTGTCATCTTTTCTCTTCAAGCTATAGAATAAAGAACTGACTAAAATATTTTGGGGTATAATTTCAAGAGAAACTTTACCATGGTCTATGAGTAACCAGTGGCACAAAACCAATACCCCTACCTCTGGAAAGGATCTCTGAGCAGCTCCTGGCTGAACAGAACTGGTCAACGAGCAAACCCTACTCTCTGTAAATCAGCAGTCAAAGTCTAGCAAGATCTAATACTCACAGATGTTGGCCTGGTTTCACCTAATGTACAAATGTTAAGACACCTGAGACATGTGGCAAGATATGTGATCTATCTATCTAGCAGATGTAACCCAAATAATTTTTTTTTTCCCCAACAGTTAGAAGCAAGTTACTCCAAGCAGAGTCACTGGCATATTTTATGTAGGTCTGACTGAGAGGACACAGAACTGCTAAAGGCTAAGGGAAAAGCAAAGAACGTGGCCCAGATGTCTACAATTCCTTCTGCACAACAAATATTTATGTGAAGACTCTTCGGTGAAGATTCCTAAGTGAGGAGTCTTCAGTCTGAAAAAAGAGAGACAACTGAATGAGGTCTGTAACAGATGTCAATAAAGCCCAAGTACACAGAGATATTGAATGGGGATTGACTGTTCACTGTGTTCCAGCACCAGAGCTGGGGAGGGCTTCATATAAAAGTAACAGAAGGCAGATAGAAAACAAGCAAAAGGAGATGGTTTTCCTTGTAGCATATGGCAAATTTTTGGACAGTATTATTTTACACAGGTTTGAAAAGCGAGTAGGCAAATTCATAGGAGAAAAATCCATAACCAGACATTAATTTAATCAAATCCTATAAAAATATCTATCTGCAAATGATCAAAAGGTGAGAGAGTGTATGTGTGGAAATTAATTTGTGATTAACTTGTTATATTCTTCTACAAGTAGCTGCCCTTGGCCACTGCAAGAGACATTCTTATGTTCTTTGCAGTATATTATGAAACTCTGAAAATCATTATGGATGTCTTAAATACTACTATAAATGTTTTACAGAAATAGACTATACTGCTTTAGCAATTTAAGGAACATTATGCTATAAATGGCACATTTTCTCTGTGGCATGAGTTGCCCACTTCTTTTTACTTTCTCCTAAAGATAATACGATTTATGCAGGAGGTGAAATTACATTCTATATTTGCAGTCTCCTATTCTGGTTGCTTAGACTATCTCAAAAATGCAAACCTCATTCTTAAACTTAAACATATTTCTATACATGTGATTAGATCTAAGGAAAAGATCCATGCTGATATTGCATTTTTTTCATTACTTCCAATCTTGAGCTGAAACCAGTCTCACAAATATTCTGGGTCTTGTCCCACCGTAACTTCTACTTCCTGAAAAAAACCCACCAAAACCCAGAAATTCAAAAGTATCGTGGGAGATCAGTGAATAAGTAATTATATTTTTTCTTCCATTAAGCAGCACCAGGGAAAAAACAATAATCAAAACCACAATCAACCTAAAGCCAAAGAAAAAACCAAAACAGAACAAATGCCAGAAATAAAATGAGCATAAAAGAAATAATTGAAGAAAAGAGTAATAGTAGTATAGGAAAAAAAGAGAATTAAAAATTCACTTATCAGCCTCCCATATTTTCTGTTAAAATGAATAGACAAAATTTTATCTACTGGCCTGTGTGAAGTGTGAATTTCATTATTAAAAGACTAGATAATGGGGGATAGTAAACTCAGTTTGCTGGGTGCCTTTAAATGCTAAACCCCTTTCTCTGTAACTAACTTAAACTGCCATCTGTCACGTTGCAAGACACTTTCTGCAGAAATCAAGAGCTTCAAAATTTCTCTACTGTGACATGGCTTGAGCTGTCTTTAAATGACACGAGAAACCAACCTGGAGATGACCAAGAACTCAGATAGATGCATGCGGAGCACAGAAATGCAGGACACGTGCACAGGTAATCACAGCCTGCCACACGGTGGGCACAGGCACACAGAGCACTCGCAGAAACACAGCACAAACAGCATCATCCTGCTCCCTCCTCTGGGCGAGCAGGACAGCGAGGATGTAGATCCAGCAGCTGTCCCTGGATCCCAGACTCCCGAGTTGTTGGCACTGGATGTAGGAGCACTCGAGGTACAGGACCTCAGACAGAGACAGCACTGAGACAGCCACATTGTGGTCTCACACAGACACAGCACCTGCCTTTGTCCTGGAGACCCCCAGACCATGACATCTCTCCAGCAGCTGGGACTCCTCTGGGCCCCAAGACAGAGCTCCTCCCTAAACCCAGGGGAAAAACAAAGAGTTGGTAATTAATATGATAAGAAGATAGGTCGGATTCTGCTAACTGGGCACATGGCAAAGGCAGAAAAATACAATTATTTAGAAATAAACAGCCCTTTCTGTCATCTCGTCCCTCTGTTTTCCTTCACTTGTTACTCCCCAAATCATCTTTTCCTTTCCCATCTTTGGTATTTCCCAAAACAGCCTGTTATAAATCCTCTGCAATCCTAAAATGTTCCCTAACACATCCTATGCCTCTCAGCAGAAACCCCCTCCGTTCAAAAGCCGCTCCAGCCTTGAGTTTTGATTGTAATGGGTGTCACAGCCGTGCCACGGGGTGGTGGGTTCCCTGGGACAGTTCTGGGAAGAGCCTGGACAGGGCACAGCTCCTACCTGGCTCTGGGCTCCTCCTGTGTTGCTCTGGCTGTGTTGAGGTGGGTTCTGAGGGGCTGGTGGCTCCTTGGGAGCAGCCAGGGCTGGGTGTTCCCAGGCCCTTCCATGTGCCACTGCCTCCCTGGGCTCCACTGGGGGGGTGAGCAAGGGAGCATTTTAACATCACAGACTCAATCATGGAATCCACAGATCCCTTTGAGTCCCTTTGTGTCTGGGACCCGTCCCAGGTTCTCAAAATACAACTGAGATTATGCAACCAAAGCTCTCATGCGTATCTGGAGGTGTCGGCATGAGCCTAGCTCAGAGCTACTTGCCCTGTTCACCTCCTTGAGGCGCTGGTTTTATTCAGCTGCCAAACAACGTAGCTGGAAATAGGGAATCAAAGGCTGGAGAGTGGTGCCGTGGAAAGGGACCTGGAGATCCTGGTCCATGGCAAATTGAAGATGAGTCAGAAGTGCCCTGGCAGCCACGAGGGACATCCCTGTCCTGGGGGCATCAGGCCCAGCATCACCAGCTGGGCAAGGAAGGGGATTGTCCCACTCTGCTCTGGGCTGGGGTGGCCTCATCTTGAGTCCTGGGGGCAGTCTGGGAGATGTAAAAATGATCTAAAGCTACTAGAGAGTGTCCAAAGGAGGCCATGAATATGGTGAAGGGCCTTGGGGAGAAGCCTTGTGAGGAGTGGCTGAGGGCACTTGGTCTGTTTAGCCTGGAGGTGACTGAGAGGAGATCTAACTGGAGTCTGCAGTTTCTTCCTGAGGGAAAAAGGAGGGGCAGGCAGTGATCTCTTCTCTGTGATGCGCAGAGGCTCAGGAAAAGGCATCAACAGGACCTGACGGAATGGCCTGAAGTTGTGTCAGGGGTATCAGGAAAAGGTTCTTCCCTCAGCTGAGTGAGAACATTAATGTTAAAATAAAAATGTCTTAAATCGTTTGCATTTTATTATGAACTGTTGCTTAAAAATGTGGTCTACTAAGGTTAAATATACTGGAATAGCCACACATGCCTTGTCAGCGACACGTGCCCAGAGAGAACGAGAACCCGCGGATCGGCAGGAGGAGGAGGAC